>NC_039283.1:10319116-10544116 GCF_003368295.1 Carassius auratus
TGCTAATAAAGTGTAAATGATTTGCTCATGTTGTACCATATTTCATTTTAGGCGTTTTTACAGTGTTGCTCATTATAACCAATCACACACGATTCTGTTGAGCTTAGGAATGCAGTGGCCAATCAGAGACGTTCAGATGAGTCATCGCTGAATATCATCAGCTTTGCTAAATGCATGCATGTTCGATTACCGAATCCCGCGAATTGTCTCATCACAAAAAACAAAGCGTAGATGTACATACAATGTAAGTAAGGGTTTCATTTCATAGTGTGTGATACAGTTTCAGTGATTATAATGATACTTTTGTTTAAGTATGCATTAGATCAAAGTTAGTGATAGTGTCAGTTCTGTACATAGGACTAATTTATTAGTTGTTTGAATAACCGGGGGAAGGAAACGTAAGGCCTATATAATTATCAATTTCTAATGTTTTAATTAAATTTTAAATCACATTAAATGCAAATTCAGTTCCTTTAAACATGTTTTATTAGCGTACATGACATGTTTGGTTCTTGCCTAAAACAAAACAGGTTTATTATGTATGTAGTTAATAGATATGGCTGCTTTTAGCCTTACCCTGGAGTTGGTACACCCTCCGCCTATGGATGTCCACTGTTTTTGTAGAAGACATTACAGAAGCTGTAGCATTTATATCGCAAATAGGTGGCCAAAAATTAAATGTTTGGTCAATATTAAACAAATGATTGATCGTCCTGTCAGTGTAACAACAGCAATTACCAGGCCATTGTTTTTTATTCAGCAAGGATGCATGCAATTGATCAAAGTTTGAACTTTCAATTCATCAAAATATTGTGCAGCACAAGTGTTTTCAACATTGATAATAATCAGAAATGTTTCTTGAGCAGCAAATCATCATATTATTCTGATTTCTGTAGATCATGTGACACTGAAGACTGGAGGAATGATGCTGAAAATACAGCTGAGCATCAGAAATAAATTACATTTGAACGGATATTCACACAGAAAACAGATATTTTAAATTGTAATAATATTACTGTTTTTACAGTATTTTTTATCAAATAAATGCAGCTTCTGTGAGCAGAAAAGACTTAAACATTTAAAAATTAAGTGATCACTGAGACAATTTTTTTATAGTAGTGTAGGTAAATAAAATTACACTAGCAATAGCAATGCTTCTTGCAATTGCTATTATTTAACAGAGTTTATTTATATAAAACAGGAAATGTGCTTTTATCATGCAACACTGATGAAAGTTAACACCTTCAGATATCAGAGCTGCTTTCAGTTATCAGACCAGATCAGCGTGTCAATCATCCCAACGAGGCACACAAAATCATATCATATAACAGATAAGGAAGCTATTGATAGTGGCAGCCCTTTTATGTCAGTTCCTGTGAGATTATATCTATCTCACAGCTGATGCAAATCTGCTCGAGAATAAATCTGTCTAGGCAAAATTCAAGCCAAAGCCTTGCCCGAGTAAAAGGAAGTGGAGTACTTTATGATCTCTCTGTGGCTCATAAACTCATAAAGTACACAGTGTTACTTTCAATACAGTCAGTTTTGGTTTTGTTAGTTTTGTTTTACAGAGCAGAGCAGCTGAATGTCCGGATCTGAGCAGTGGGACGGGATGCCGCAGCCTTTTATTCCCACACAACAGATCTCATCTAATCATAAACAAACAAAAGCACAAAGGCCGATATCTCATATCAGGAGCTCTGTGATCATTTCTCCCTCAGCACATTGTAAAAAGCTTTCACTAACACTACGAGGAACTTCAGCCTCCTAACTGTGCTTTGGTGCACGTCTTATACCGTAGGGCATATTTTCCATGGGACATTTATTTCTACTGACATTTTGGCTTTTCATCCAATAAAAAAATTGTGACTTCTTCTGTAGGAACACACAAGCTGAATTCAAATACTCCTTTCTATTTCTGCAATATATAATGATAGTGTAGAAACAGAGCAGTACAGTTGTATGCTACTCCAAACTATGCATATTTTGTTTAGAAATTAAAATATGTTGTTTTTATAATCAACAATTTTAAATAAATAATGTTCTATTTCTTGACCATTTCAAATGTGTTTGTCATTCACAATGCAATTTGGAGCTGTAGTTCTTTGCCATCGAGTCTTTTTGTCAATTTTTACTGAAGCTTTGCAACTGGCAAGAGCAGCTTACAAATCCTCAGAACTCATCTTGCTGGATCTGTCTGCTGCTTTTGGCATAGATAACCACCAGATTCTCATGTCCACCCTCAGAAAGATGGGCATCTCTTGAACCACACTCCTGAGGTTTCTAAGTCACAACATCTTGCTACTGGGGTTCCTCAAGGCTCAGTACTTGGACCACTTCTCTTCTCCATCTACATGACGTCACTAGGATCTGTCATTCAGAAGCATTTCTTATCACTGCTATGCTGATGACACTCAACTCTACTTCTCATTCAAACCAGATGACTCGACGGTAGCTGCTCGCATTTCAGCCTGTCTGAGTGACATTTCTAGCTGGATGAATGACCATCACCTTCAGCTCAACCTTACTAAGACAGAACTGCTGGTGATTCCAGCAAACCCTTTGCTTCATCACAACTTCTCTATACAGCTTGGTTCATCGACCATAACTCCTTCCAGGACAGCCAGAAACCTAGGAGATGTAATCGATCATCAGTTAAGCTTCACAGACCATATTGCTACAATGGCAGGCCTTCCTGCATGTTCTTTCAAACATCTGAAACTGATCCAGAATGAATCTTTGAAAGTGGTTTTCAATGAGCCAAAAAAAGCTCACATTACTCATCATGCTCATCATTTTACACTGGCTACCAGTATCCACTCGAATCAAATTCAAGGTACTGATGCTTGCCTACAAGATAACCACTAGCACTGCACCAATATACTATACATAAACTCACTAGTTCAAACTTATGTGCCCTCCAGAAGCTTGCATTCTGCAAGTGAACGGCACCTTGTGGTGCCATCCCAAAGAGGTTCAAAATCGCTCTCACAGTCTTTAAGGCCATAACGACTATAATGTTATATTAAAATGTTCATGTTGAAAAATGTGGAATATTATATTATTATTAAATTCTCATTGAAAATGAATGCAATTTAGTACAATGCAAATACATTAAAGGGGGGGGGGGTGAAATGCTATTTCATGCATACTGAGTTTTTTACACTGTTAAAGAGTTGGATTCCCATGCTAAACATGGACAAAGTTTCAACAATTAAATTGTATGTTTGAAGGACTATTTTTCTTCCAAAAATACCTCTTCCGGTTTGTCACAAGTTTCGGAAAGTTTTTTTCGAGTATGGCTCTGTGTGACGTTAGATGGAGCAGAATTTCCTTGTATGGGTCCTGAGGCACTTCTGCCGGAAGAGCGCACGCTCCCGTATAGCAGAGCACTGAGAGCACAACAGACTTCACTGATCAGAGCGAGAGCGTCGCCAAATGTCACAAAAGAAGTGTGTTTTTGGTTGCCAGGGCAAGACAACCCTGCACAGATTACCAAAAGAGAAACAGCATTAAGGGACCAGTGGATGGAGTTTATTTTTACAGAGCATCAACGGAGTTGTGCAAGTGTTTGTGTTTGTTCCCTGCATTTCCCTGCATTTGATGACGGATTTACACATCGTTTATTTCTTAAGGATAATGCAGTCCCAACGAAAAAGGGTCACGATCGTGTGATGGAACCGCAGGCGGTGAGTAAAACTGCTTCAAATATCTCTGTGTTGTTAACTTAGCTATCGGCGAGTAAGCACATCAAGTAAACAACATGCGATGTTGTCAACAAACTGCACTTCCCACATGTACAGCTTAAAAAAAAAAAGACGACATAAAGTGGAACTTAGTCATTTTCCAAAACCACTAAGCAAATATATACAGTCTCAGTACATACCACATAGAGACTTCGTTGCTGATGCTGCTCTCGTTAAATTTCAGCCTCTGGATCTGATTCTGGATCATAAATATACGCCGAATCTGACTGTTAGCCATGGTTTGTTTTGGATGATGGTTTTTTCCTCACGGTAATGTCACAGTTTCCAGATGCTCTCAATGCAAAAGCTTACTGGCGCTCGTGATTCTTTAGCTCCGCCCACACAGCACGCCTCCAGCCGCTCGTGTTTTTCCGGGAAAAATCGGTACAGACTATCTTTCTCTTATGAATATAATAAAACTAAAGACTTTTTGGAGTTATGAAGGATGCAGTACTACTCTATAGGTACTCAAGATTAACAGGATATTGAGTGAAAACAAGCATTTCATACGTCTGCTATGTCCAGTGATGAGGGGGGTAACGAGTTACAAAGTTGGTATAGCCTACTTATCACAAAATTGAAAATCGCATTGTCAATCACAAATGCTAATTTATTCAAACGCCTTGCTACCGAACCTACAGTATCTTAATTTGCGGAGGAAGAAGAGAAAGCACTCATTTGATAAATGAGCCAGTAGTTGAGAAAATATAACTTTTAAATCAATATATATTTTTTGATAAACCCTTTGGCTCAAGTGGAAGAGCATTGCGTTAGCAGCGCAAGGTTGTGGGTTTGATTCCCAGGGAACACATGTTAGGTGAAAAATGTTAGCCTGAATGCACTGCAAGTCGCCTTGGATAAAAGCATCTGCTTATTACATACATTCTTTTCTAAAGCAACCCAACACTGGTTATGTCCTTGCTAGAGTGTGATGTGCAGGTTCGATGGATCGCGTACAGACCAATAGGGTGTCGGAATGGTATATGTTTATACTTCTCATCCAACCACAATCAAACTCACTCCATCAGGATGGCGCGATTTATCTGGATAGGTTTTTTTTTTTTTTTTTTTGAATGATGACAAGCCGGAATGAAAGCAAGGTGGAATTAAATAGCAGTAACAAAGCTATTTTTAAAATGTAAGGAATAGAAAGTACAGATAATTGCATGAAAATGTAAGGTGTAGAAATAAAAAGTTATTTACTTTAAAAAGTAAATAATTACTCCAGTAAAGTATAGATACCCAAAATTTCTACATAAGTAAGGTAACAAAGTATTTGTACTTTGTTACTTGACACCTCTGTACTACAGAATCACAAGTGTGCAATCACTTTGCAAACTGCGCTGGTGCATACAAACAAATAATACAATATTATCATTATAATCAGTACATACTGTGGCAGTCTAATAAGTGCAGCATTTTGCCATTAACAGTAATGCATCAACTTGATCTATGGAAGCTTGCGACTGCCATGAGATAAAACAAAAAAAGTTAATAAACTCAGAATTGCTAAATATAAACCGATATATATTGTTAGATATAAGCTCACAACTGTGAGGAAAAAAAGTAAGAATTGTGAGTTATAAAATTCTGAATATTTCCTCTAAATTGGGAGGTTATAACTGCTAGGAAAAAATGTAATTGTGAGTTAAAAAGTCCTGATGACCCTTTCTTTCTTTCTTTCTTGATTGATTGATTCACTGATTCATTCATTCATTTATTTGATGATTTTATTATTATTTTCTTTTTTTATTATTATTATTTGGTGGAAACACGCTTCCATACTGTACATTAGATTATACTATAAAGCCTTTGCCATTAAAAGCAAAATACATTTTTAAAAAAAAAAAAGTGAAACAAACCTGTGAACAAACACAGCTTCTGACATAAAACTAGTAAGAAAATCTGACAGCCTCTGCCACATGGTGGTAATGCCGTTACACAGCATGTGTAGTGATGGTTGTGTGTGTGTGTGTGTGTGACACTTCCTCAGGTTACAGTGCAGAGAGTGTAAAGAAGTTTTGATTTCTGCAGAGAACAACGAATATAAACTCCACCCAAGAAGTGAAAGACGGACAATCTAACAGAAAAATGCAGACCAGCCATTCTTTACACAGTACACCCAGTGGATGAGAAGATTATAACACGGTTTTCAAAGACCAAAGAGAACAATGTCCTTCGCTACAAAAGAGCCCTTCCACACCCTCACTCGACTACACCCAGAACTACAGCGCATTACATCCATCTGTGCAGCAACCCAACCGTTATGTAGAATAGTCTTTAAAAGCTGCCACCTTTCAGTGTTTTCTGAGTGTAAATGGAGCTGAGGGTTGTTTTCTAGGACTTATGAGAGTTGTGGTGTGTTATACTTGTGGTAGAGACATCTACAGCTGTGCTGCGTGTTGTTCCAGCTCAGGACAGCAAAATGAAAGGAAAAGTGCTGCAACTCACCTGGAAGAAACAAACACAGAAAGAAAATGGCATTAGATCACAGCCTGTGGACATACTGTATCTAATTACAACAGATTGAACAGTGACATCCACCACACAGGAGATTTGTGCCAGCACTGCACTCCGGGAACATATCGATGTCACCGACACACAGAGATTTAGATGTATTGCAACAGCATGAAACCACACATGCCTTTCAGTGCTGAACAAATGCGTTTTCAAACACTGCCATCTGCTGAGTGTTCCTGAGCACAAAGACGGACTACAGGACATGTTTACAGATGACAGATTCACGAGTTCACCCTTGCATCTAATCTGAAGGCAAATAGTAGGCATATTTTGGCGTGCTGTCCTGGGGGAGGGGTCCGGGCCCGGAGCATAGCCCGAACCCAAATAACTCCCCCTATCCCTAATTTGGGATAAATAGATTAGAAGTGAGGAGTTGGGGTGGAGGAGGGTTGCCAAAAAACTGTCGTGGGACAGGAGGTAGGAAGACTGGATATATATATATATGCTTGCGTGCTATTTAAGATGATTAGCTAAACGAGATGCACCTGTGCTAAATTGGATGATTATCTGATCGTGCTTCTCCCGAACTTTGTTAATAAAACCACATTTGTGAACACACTCACATATCAGGTGCATTTGATCAAACATGTATGATTATGTCAGAAACCATCACTATCCATGGGAGCCTGTTGCATGTACACTCATATTTCAAATGTTATGAGTCAGTAAATGAGTCTCTTCTGCTCACCAAGGCTGCATTTATTTGATAAAAAATACAGTAAAAACAGTAATATTGTGAAATATTATTACAGTTTAAATAGCTGTTTTCTATATTAATATCTGTTAAAGTGTCATTTATTTCTGTGATGCTGCGCTGTATTTTCAGCATCATTCCTCCAGTCTTCAGTGTCACATGATCTTCAGAAATCAGAATAATATGATGATTTACTGCTCAAGAAACATGAAGATTATTCTCAATGTTGAACACAGTTGTGCTGCACAATATTTTTCTAGAAACCGGGATAATATTTAATTAGTTTGTCACTTTATACACCATTACTGCATTTTTGTTGAATAAAATTGTAAGTATTAATAAAAATCCCAAAAGTGTTGAACGGTATAAGTGAACATATTACAAAAATATCCTTACCAATATAAATACTTATTTTGAATGTGATGTAAATAATCACACGATTGAAAGAGGAGCGTGTATGATGAGCATGAGCTGATCACTTCACTACATAATTCACTCCAAATCACTGATTAAAACTACACTAAAACTAACTGGAGCTAATCAGGCTAATTAAAGAATTAAAAGGATTTTGTTTCCAATACAATGCTACTGTAATTAGGTAAAGTTTAATTTTTTGTCAACAAAACTAAGTTCAAGAAGTGATTAGATTAAAAGGCTTTCAAAATAATGATATACTGTATATTTATATATGTGTGTGTGCGTGCGTGCGTGTGTGTGTCCGTGTGTGAAATTGTAATGTTTGTTTCACAAACATCTGACTAGTAGTGTATGTACTCAAAAAAAAAAAAAAAAATGTAGGCTTAAATTTAAGATCTGAATAGCATATAAAATGTCCAAACAAACTAATAAACGTATGTGATGCATATTTGTTATACATTACATTATTCAAACAGGTAAGATTTCTGCAGTCCAACAAAAAAGCACACATTATTATTAGTTATTTGCATCTATTTTATTTTATTTTATTTATTTCCATATTTCCATTAACCAGCATAAATCTGTTTATTGGGAAATTTAGACCCAAAGCTAAAAAAGTAGGAAAATGGTTCAAATACATCTAGCTATTTTTATGAAACAAGCAATATTCAATTATTTAAAAAATAAGATTGAAACAAATTGGATTTATTGATGATAAACATGTTTTGTGTATTTAAAACATTAATTCTATTAGTACTACTACATAAATCTACAGAAAAAACAAATATGCATCACATTAAGTTTTTTAGTTTGCTAAAAAAAAAACAGTGTAATCCAAATGGATGGAAATATGATATGCAATTCAAATACATAAATATAAATATTATTTATTTACTAATTTTGGGGGCACTTTTAAACTGCTTCTATTTAGTGCACAAACATGGCCTGCATAAAATAATAATAATAATAATAATAATAATAATAATAATGAATAAGTCAAAAAAATATTTGAAATAAATAATTTGAAGACAAAATGTCCTAAACATTAAACAAGAGTGAGTTTGCGTCAGCTGATCTAAAACATGTTGATATTGTTGAGAAACAGGGTTGAGCTGAAATGTACTTCATCATCTATAAAAAGTAACCTCAGCATCCATCCAATCACAGCCCTGCACTTCCCATCATGCTCCAGCTGTTAGAAAACCATTAGAGCTCAAATAAAATTAAAAAACTGACCCCAATAGTTATTGCTCCCAAAAATCTTAGACATTTAAACAGAATAAATACATTTTATAAACTTCATATAGTACAGATATGAACTGATGAATAACTCTGGATTAAGTTATTGTACTGTTACTAGTCTAACAATGAGTCTCCCTGACAAGGCTCTCCACCTCCCCTTGACTCTCATATGACACCCTGAGTGTGTGATCTGTGCTTTACCCTTCCACCCTGTTACCGAACACAAGCGTCTCCTACCTTTACCGGAGCAGTACAGATCCATCACTCAGTGTTGAGTCCAGTGTTTTTATTCACTGACTGTTGTTTTCTCGGTCACTTCTCCGTCTCGCGTGTATCGCGTGTTGTTTTCCAGAGCTCCAGGTGAAAGTGTTTCTCCTCCCACCAGATATTCCCACACTAACACTGGCTGAGAGCCTCTTTGTAGAAAAGAGGGTGTATCAGTAAAACAGCACTAAACCTTCTCTCCAGCTCTGCGGCCTTTGTTGAAATGCAACTCTGGTTTAAAGCGGTGTGTGTATCCCATCTCTCTCACACACACACACACACACACACAAGTAATAGCTCAGAGCGTCAGACGTGTCATTTCTGCATCGCTATACATAATCACAGCATAATGAGTGCTTAACAAGGACTCCTAATTTAATGTTGCTGCTTTAAGACACAGAGCAGGTGATGTGAGGCGACTGTCAAACCAACACAGATCATTATCTGTTATTCATTAACATTATCAGAGGAATGAATGAAAGGATTTACTGCTGATATCTTTAGAGACATGTGATAAATCAATAAGCTAATGAACAATACTTTACTATCATCATAAATCAACGCCAGACGGCACACTGGGAAATCAATTACAAAACAACAAAGAGAAATACAACATATTTTAACATTATAATGATGTGATACCTCGTCTCACAGACTCTCAAAGTGAGCGCATTAATGCAAACATGAATATTTTTCATCTTTTAGGAGCCCTTGATAATACTAAATCATTTCCAGTGTTAATCGACAACATTTCACAGATGCTGTCCAAATAGCTTTAAAATAACTGAAAGAGCCTTTTGTCAAAATATCATTTTAAAATTACCTCAATTCTCAGAGATCCCCAAATGGTTCGCGCGAAGCTGTTCAAAAGATTCAGTTTCCTTAAACCCCACCTTTCGGTTGCATACTGTGTTCTGATTGGTCAACTAACATAGTCAGGTTTGATTGGTTGTTCCGCACACTCTTCGTTGAGTATTCATGGAGTTACACTTCACTTTAATGACGTGTTTGTACATGACGATCAGCGCAGACAGGCTGCAGACAGCACACATACTGATAAGACACTCGGGAGAAAACAGACACATAACTTCATAATCATACTTCGCGTTGTGATTCGGAGATGCTCGTTGCTCTAAATAAAGTTGGTAGTGAACCCTCTTTTATGGCCAAACACTTTGAAAATCCCGCTGTACTCACCGAGATTAGAAAAGCAGTCATCAGTGAAATGTTGTGAACACAACAAAAGGGATTTGTTGTACTGCTCTGGTATTGTGGTAAAAATGAATTTTAGCCATTGGTTCTTCTGATCTTCATTCTTTGACAGTGAAAATAAAACAAATTTGCCTTTACAATTAAAAACACACCGTCTCCTCGACATGATGCTCTCACACCAACCAGAGCGTCTGTGTGTGTGTGTGGGGGGGGGGGGTAAGTATGATTTGGGTAAGTATGATTTTTTTTTTATTATTTTTTTTTATGAATGTATACTTTTGTTAAAGGGACAATAAGTAACTTTTTAGGTATTTTATTATCTAAAATCAATATTTTTATTCATAAATATGCCCTCAATGGTGTACAAATACATGTGCCAATGTTTAAACTAATCCTTGTAAATGAAGAATTTATTATCTTTAAATACATGGGACGGGTAGGTTGACGGAGGCTTCCATGTAGTTCCGCCATCTTGCAAAACTATAATAGCAGAGAGGGACAAAAAGTACTAAGCCAACGCGTTTCCACAGCGCGTTTTCGGTCAGAGCCAGAAACGCAGGTGCAGAGCAGTGAGAGGCGCTTGAAACTGCACCGGCAAGTTTAAAAGTCTGGATTGAATTCTTATTATGGACCATACATATGCTGCGCCACAGGAGAGGAAAACATCGTCGCCAAAACAGTCAAAAATAGAACGTAAAAGGAAACGTGACCGTAGATTACAGAAAACAAGAGTTAATGTCGGGGAAGCTTTTTCTAGGTGGAAAGATCTAATGCTTGATAAAGATTTCAAAAGAGACACTGAAGTGGCCAGTTTTCTTCTCGACAGGTAAGTCAGTGTTACAATCTATATTATAATATTTTTTTATATCTAACAATGCACATTATTCAGAAAATATAACGAATAAAGAAGACATAATTACTAATTACAATATTTCATGTTTTCCACAGTCAGTAATTCATACTGTAACATTCGTTTGTTAGTTGTCATGTTGCAGTTTGTTTGAAATAACACACCTGTTCACCTGAAGGAAAACTCGACGAAGTGCTATTAGAATACATCCCGTCAAAGCTTTTTGGTACATATCGCCTACTGTAGATGCAACGCGCATTTGAAAAAGCGAGGCGCTGGAGAACAAAATTTGTTTGAATGCAAAATACAATTTCACCACTAGATGGGAGTAATTCCTACTTAGTGTCCCTTTAAGTATATTTAATTAAGATGCATTAAATTATTCAAAAGTGACAGTAAAGACATTTATAAAGTTACAAAGATTTCAAATAAATGCTGTTATTTTTAACTTTCTATTCATTAAAAACTCCTGAAACAATAAATGTAACAAAAATATTGTGCAACACCATACGACTGTTTTCAACATTGATAATAATAAAGTAAATCATAATATTATTCTGATTTCTGAAGATCATGTGACACTGAAAACTGGAGGAATGATGCTGAAAATACGGGAAGAAATTACATTTTAACAGATCTTTACATAGAAAACAGCTATTTTAAACTATAATAATATTTCACAATATTACTGTTTTTACTGTATTTTGATCAAACAAATGTAGCCTCAGTGACAAAAAAATACTCCTTTCAAACACACAAACACACACACACACACACACACACACACACACATATATATATGTATATATATATATATATATATATATATATATATATATATATATTACCATACCCAAACATTTGAACGGTAGCATATATACTATATTTGTGTGTACATTTTTTTAATCGTGTATATATATATATATATATATATATATATATATATATACACACACACACACACATATATAATTTACTGTATCAATGCGATTGAGTAAAAATACTGACAAAGATGTATCTTCCACCTACACACAGTCATCGTTGGGAGGGAAAATAGTTAAAAACCTATGTGTGCTGGTGATTAATCTGGTCTGTCTGCTGCTGAGAATCCAGACAGAGTCACATCAGCTACAGAGTGACTAATGCAGTAACAACAGCAGTAAACACTGCTCACTGACAGAAACAGCCTGTGTGGCCTCAGATATCTCAACAAACGAATAACACACAGTCATGTCTGAGTGAATGATGATTAGCTGCTGGCAGATTCATGCATCAGACGTCATAGTTCAAGGCCTTTCTCTGCTTCATCATTCATTCCCAGCCAGCGCCAGACACTTTTAATGGGCCAGAGATTCCAGTCCCATCCAGTGAACACTGTTAAACACCCGCAAACAATGGACTGGGTGGAAACAGAGCCCCGTCCTGCTAAAGCAGCTCAAACTCACTAGTTTAATTACTGTTTCCCATCCAGTGGATATTTCACACAATTACAAATGAGAGCGGCTCACTTCACAAAGCCCTCAGTGATGCTGCTATAATTATTACTTTCTCCAAATGTAGAGTTATAATCTAAACATTGCATTACTCAGGAATGTTCAATTTACTATGGATTACAATCTCAGTAATGAATGACTCTGATCACAAGAAAAAAAAGAAATTTGTGTATATAAAGTGTGAATTACAGAAGTCACCTTGTTTATATTCAAAATTGTTCATAACAGTAAATCTCCAACACATTTTTAAAGGTTCCCTGTCAAGGGAACTTCGAACTGCGTCCTCTGAGGGGACACTATGGGGAACACCTCCTCGTGACCCGTGTCTGAAGCATACTTTGAAAAACGGCAACGTGTTGGCCGGCGACAGCCTCTGAAGTCACTACCAGCGCGACTATAAATACGCGCCCATAGGACCCGTCACTTATCTTCTTCGTCTTCATTGACTGTTTTGTTTGGAGCGTGCATCTGAAAACGGCAAAACGGTAATAGCAATCTATTATTGCTATCGTGGAATCGTTTAAACAGTGTGTGCATCCATGTCAGTGTTATTTGACACCTGATGACACACACACTCTTTGCATCTCTTGTTTGGGTGAAGAGCATGTGCGGGATGTCCTTTGTGGGGGCAATCTGCATGCACTGCGAGCGTTTTTCTGTGAAAAAGCTCCGCTCTCGTTTGTCTCTCTTTTCGAGGAAAGAGGGACAGCCATCTGGATCTCGCGGAGTGTAGAGAAGGACTTTTCCTTTCACACTCTCTGGCGGCAAACGAGAGTGAACTTCGGGAGGAAGATGCGTTGTCATTAACCCATTCTGACACTGAAGTTAGTAATCTGCCTCGTTCTACCCAGAAAGAGCAGGAGATGTCTGAGAGTGGTGAAGAAGCTGAGGCTGAGCCTTCTCAATCCTCCTTCCCTGCGTTTGAGGAGCTGTTAGAGGTTATGGATTGCACCACGGCAAAATTAGACTTGCCATGGAAGCGTGCCAGAAAGGTAACGTCACGAGGTCGCCTCGATGAGCGTTATTTGTCTGACCATAGCCCTCCAGCCTTCCATTTTTGCCTGACTTGCATGCAGAAGTCAAAAATGAATGGAAGAGGCCGTTTTCCTCTCGCATCCATCGGTTTCAGCATACGAGTTAATATCGAGGGCATGCACGAAAATGGCTATGAGAGGATGCCCCCTGTAGAAGAGACGCTGGCTAGCTATCTCTCTGTGGAGGAAACATCCTCTCTTAAATCTCCCTCTTTGCCATCTAAGCCCCTCCAGGATACATCCCACTTAAATGGCAAATAATACGCGGCAGCAGGTCAGGCTGTGGCTTCGTTGCACATGATGGCAGTGCTTCAGGCTTACCAGGCTGACCTGCTGAAGGACCTGGATTTCACCTGACCAGGTAGCCGAGCTGCGTCGCACCACAGACCTCTCTCTCTCTGGGCTACCAAGCAGGCCGCCTCCGCCATGGGCAGGTCTATGGCGGCCATGGTGGTAACGGAGAGACATCTTTGGGTGAACCTGGCAGACATCGGGAGGGAAGAAAGGGGGTATCTTCTCAATGCTCCGGTCTCACCTTCTGAGCTTTTCGGTACCTTTGTCGAGATGGTGGTCGAAAAGTTCAGGGAGGCAAGGGCATGCTCAGCTGCCTTTAAATCCTTCATTCCACGAAGGTCCAGGTCCGAGCCCGAACAACAAAGGGGTCCTGGCCCATCTCGATCTGAGGATCGTAGACGGGCACAGAAGGCTAGTGTCGCGGCTCGCGCTCCTCCCCTGCCTAAGGGCAGGGGCAAGAGGAACCGCGGGTCATGGAGAGGTAAGCAGGGTCTGAGGGATGTGATTCAGACGAGGCAGGTGGTTATCAGGTAGTAGGCTTCATCAGGCCTCTCTGATGGTGAGCTCCCACATACTGTGGTTGTCAGGTAGTAGGCCTAACCAAGCCTCCCTGGAGATTTAGCTCCCACATACTGTGCATTTTCACTAAAAAGCGAGCTCCCACGGTTTGTGGTTGTCAGGTAGGAGGCCTCACCAGGCCTACCTGGAGTCGAGTTCCATATTACTTTCAGTTTCCACTTGAGGTGGTTATCTGGTAACAGGTAGTAGGCCTCTCTAGGCCTCTCTGTAGGTGAACTCCCACATATTGTGGTTATCAGGTAGTAGGCTTCACACGTCTCTCTGAAGGTGAGCTCCCACATACTGTGGTTGTCAGGTAACCTTTCAGTACACACGCTAAGCCTGTGTACATTCTCAAAACCACATGGTGGTCAGTGTGCACGTCTGAAATCCACGTAAAGTGGTAAGTGTGCACGCAAGATTCTGCGCACTTTCTGAAATCCACGTAAAGTGGTAAGTGTGCATGCAAGATTCTGCGCACTTTCTGAAATCCTGTACGGTAAGGGTTACGCGCTGCGCTTCGTTCCCTTTCTTAAGATGATTAGCCCCAGGGTTCCTTGGGCTTCATTCAACCAGTGTGTATTTGTTATACACCTCAAGCACCGCCCCTCAACATGGGGGGCTGTGTGGGCAATTCTCGCGGTAGTTTAGCAGCGCTCCCCTTTTCTAAAAGGGTCGCCTATGAGCATGCCTCCTCTCATGGGAGACTGAATTCTCGTTTTTTTTCATCAGAGCGCTCCAGTACTACATACTGTTTTGAGACGCACTGTGAGAGCAGACATTCTGCTCGAGGAATGGCGCCTTCGCACCAAGGTGTTGAAGCAGAGTTGGAGAGGTTGGCCAGACTATCCCCTCTAGCTTCCTCTGACTCATCCAGCTCCATTGGGGCTGGACGCCATGGTACAGGCGTTGCAGAGGCTTCATCTGTATGTTCTGTCCTCCAATTGCTCTGCTCCCAGGCCATTCCATCAACAAGCTGCTCTATCAGAGTGCCACGAGAGCCCCTCCTTTGTGACAGGCAAGACTTGGTAATAGACAGTGCTAGGTTCTTAGCCGTATCCCATTAAAGGCATCTTTAGTGATTCCAAGCCTTCAGCTCTACCCCGGGCCGAGGCCCTACAGGTAAGTTGGGTATGTAGCTTAGGTCTTTGGCTATAAGGGATAATGTCATGGACAGCCGTCGAACCGTCCCAGGGGCGACTCCCGGTGAAATGGTCATTGGTAATTGAACTCTAAACCAAATCCTACGAAAACACTGAGATACCACTTTAAAGGATAGCTAACTTAAAAATAGGAATTCAGCGATCTCTTAGAAACCCTGATATTATTTATTTATATATTTTTTTTAGTATAGAACACAAAAGACAAGCATAATGTTTCTGAAAGAAGCCTAGTCTGCTTACCTAGGTTGAATTTACTTGATCAAAGATACATGTGAACTGTTCTCTGTGTACATTTCTGTTAAAATGTCATTTATTTCTGTTCACAAAGCTGTATTTTCAGCATCATTCCTCCAGTCTTCAGTGTCACATGATCTTCAGAAATCATTCTTATATGCCCCTCAATAAATATTTCTGATAATTATCAATGTTAAAATAGACATCTTTGTAACATTATAGATGTCTTATACTCTCACTTTTGATCAGTTTAATGTATCTTTACTGATACTCTCACTTTTGATCAGTTTAATGTATCCTTACTGAATGAAAGTGTTAAGGCGGTCGCACACCGGACGAGACGCGCCGCGTCGCGTCGCGCCACATGTAGGACAACTCGAGGTATCGCACACTGGACGCGCACATTCTATATGCGTGAGCTCAATTTCGCAGCAAGATGGGAGAGTTTTAACTTCATCTATTATTTTAATTTTAAATATATGATTTTAATTGATAAAAGCTGAGTTTTTAACGTTAATTAATGAAAAGAATCTGTGTTATTATAATAAGTCTGTTATTGTTTTGTTGTATCTGTTGTCTAGGCAACTGTGCTGCTGAAAACGTAACCAAACACTTTGTAATGTTTTATTTGAATGAAACAAGTGTGCTGTACTTTAATTTCAGTTTCAGTTTATAACATCTGGGTTTTTTAATATAAAACTATGCGGATGGCGCTCTGTGGCGCGGCAGAAATTTGAACAGCGTTCTGAGTCGTAGCTGGGCGCCGCGGACAGACGCTGAATGGCGCCGCCGGTGTGTGTACTAACATAGAGAATAATGTGTTCGAATTTTAAAGACGTGGCGTGACGCGACGCGGCGCTGCGCTTCTCGTCCGGTGTGCGACCCCCTTTAGTCTTTAAAATAAATCTATAAATCTTACTGACCCAAAACTTGAGCAGTAGTTTATGCTACACCTGCATCAAGATCCATTACAGCTGAACCCCAAAAACAGCCAATAAACTCACAAAGGTATTCGAAATTCTGACACTGCAAACACAGCAGTCGCCTTTCATCTCTAAAGAACAGATTCCACACAAGTAAACACATCTGTAAATCTTCACATAAGCCCCACGCTGTCTTCCTGCCTTTGTTATGAACCCTTTTGAGCTCTGAGCCAACAGATCACACACAAACACACACGTGATCAGAACTGAGCTTTTACCATGGTATTCTGTGTTTAGCACTGATCTCTGCTGTGAATGTGACGGGAGGTGAGGTGAGCTGTCTGAGCAGAAGAGGGCAATGTTTTCTCAATACAGCAGGGAAACCTGAATGGTTTCTGAGTCTTTGTTACTGACAGATTTAACTGCATCATTACAAACTTAAAACTCAAAAAGTGTGGTAGGAGATACACACAGCAATGTGAAAAATAAAACACCTGAACAACTAAAAAAACATCTGGATGTTCATTAATGTGTGCAGCAGTTGGTTAGCACAAAGAAAGAAAGAAAGAAAGAAAGAAAGAAAGCAAGAATTTAGTAGCTTTTAATTTTACATTTTTAGTTTTCATTAGATTTTTTTAACATTTGTTAATATATATATATATATATATATATATATATAGAGAGAGAGAGAGAGAGAGATAGATAGATAGATAGATAGATAGATAGATAGATAGATAGATAGATACATAGTTAATTATAATAAAATTTAAGTAGTACATTAAATCAGTTACTATGGACGTAATTAAATGTTTTATTCATATTTTTAATTAGCTTTTATTTTATATTTTCAGTTTTTTTTGTAATTTTGTTATGTGGTTTTACATTTTTATAACTTTTTAAATTTCATATTACTATTTAGGTTTAATTTCTTTTTATTCAGTTACAGTTTTAATTTATTATTAGTTAGTAATTTTAGTGCTTTTCATGGTATTTAGGTGAGAATAAAGTGCTTTCTTGTGGAATAGTTAAAAGAGTAGGGATCTACAGCAGAGTAACAACAAACAAGGAAACTCAGACTCAACTACAGACCACTAGACAAGAGAACAAATGAAGAGAAACTAGACTGATGTGGGTTTGAAGCTGGCATGACTCTAATGGTCTGCAACTCAACCCGTTGAATACTAACCACAACACGCAGCGTCAGAGAGCTGCACAACATCACTACTTGTTTACCAAGAAGAGCGATTCAATTATATTCTGTGCTTCAGCTTTAAGACCACCAGTGAGACTGTTATAAGAAATCAGGGTTTGGTTAGCAGGACCTGTGAGCCTCTAATTATATAAGCAACTATCATTCAGACAGACAGACAAAAGTGTGACTTAGAACTTAGAAGAATTAACCTGTAACAAAATTAGTTAAATTGAGAATTACCAATATTTATCCACAAAGAAATTATTCTTTACACACTATTTAATTAAAACAGGCAGTAATAATTAAACATTATTTGATCAATCAAACCAGTTTCAAGACAAACTGTTTGTATCACCATTTTTATCGGTGATATCAGGTTCAATAAATACAAAAAAAACAATGTTTTTTTTATCCAACTTGGTTTAAGTTAAGCTAAATATTGACATTAACATTAAAAGTGATGTAGAACTTTAGAAAATAAACAAATGTTCAAATAAATGAAAATAAAACATGTTCAATAAATAAAAAACAATGTTTTTTTATCCAACTTGGTTTTAGTTAAGCTAAATATTGACATCAACATTAAAAGTGATGTAGAACTTTAGAAAACATTAATCACTATAATGGTGACTTAACAAAAATAATAACATGGATTTAAAACAACTTTTTTCCTTTTGTTTCTAGAGTGATTTGTCACATGGGATTTGCTCAGAAAACTCTGTATGTGGAACTGAGCAACAATGAGCAAAGATGGCAACCCATATCCAGAATTCACCAGTCGAGCCTCTGAGACGAAGAGTACGATAAACAGATGGCATTTACTAAGATTATAGAAAGAGGAAAGTACTTAGGATTTCAAAACATAGTCATCATCAGTTGGAAAACACTGCTGCACTGCTGAAGAATTAGGTTGCAATACGTCTTTTGGTGCAATATGAATCCATGGAGTAAACTGTGGGCTTCATCGGAGAGCATGACGGCTGTGGAAGACAGGGCTGGGCAACATGAGTAGCTCAAGGGAGCGGCCAACAGGAAGTCAAAGAAAGTGGACTTCCCAATGCAAACTTACAGGAAAGCCCTGGGATTCCCTCCCGCTCTGAGAGAGCTGCTATGTCTGGCAGTGTGAGTCAGTGCCAATGACAAGGGAGAGAGAACAGTGTGTGTGTTTGTGGATGTGTGAGGGGCAAGAAATAGCAACACCTTGTGAAAACATTATAGACATCACTATAGAGTTCAGAAACCACAGAATTTGTTGATCTATAAATATCTTCGGCTCAATATCCAAAGGGACCCTTAAGATTTTCTTGTAATCACTGCAACTTCCTCTAGCATCGAATCACCTTTGCATAATGCAAAAGTCTCTTCTGCTCAAAAAGGCTGCATTTATTTGATAAAAATACTGTAAAAACAGTAATATTGTGAAATATTATTATTATTTAAACTGTAATTGATAGCTGTGATCAAAGCTGAATTTTCAGCATCTTTCCTCCAGTCTTTAGTGTCACATGATCTTCAGAAACCACTCTAATATGATGATTTGCTGCTCAAGAAGCATTTCTGATTTCCACTGAGGTTGAAATCAGTATGTGTAGGCAGTGGAAAAGGCTCATAGGTGACCGCTAAGCATGAGGAATGTGCTGTCATGGTTAATCTTAGCACTATGACGTGACTTCATATGCAAGAAGACATTCACAGTGAGGGTCGAGATTCACAGGCACTCGATAATGAATGTCTGCTGAGAGAAAAAGCTACCTTTCCTCTGTAACACCACAGCTGATTCATGGCCTCATGTGAGCTAAAAGGATGAAAATAAACCAAATGGATGACAAATCTTTTTTGCGTAAACCTGTGGGATGAAGAAAGCAGTGTGAAAATCCTCACATGCTCCAGAGGGAGGAGAACACCAGCATTTGTGATTCTATCGATCAAACCAGCTCATCCCAAGCGTGTGAAATAAACCACTATAATGCTGCATTAGCACACTATTAAAGAAACCAAAGAAAACTTTGAATTTAATTTAATTTAAAAAATATCTTTTTTAATGTATTAATGTTAATTTTGAAATGTAAAAAGGTTGTCAAAATACAGTGATATTAAAATAAATTGCATTATCTCGTAAAACTATGGCAATCCTGAGAAACTTTGTTCTCTCACAAAACTTTAGCATTCTTCCATACAACGATTGCATTCCCATGAGAAAGTTTGCATTCCCCTGTAAATCTATTCCATAAAGAAACTGCATTCTCTCACAAATCTATGGCATTTTTGAGAAACCTTGGATTATTCTGCAAAACTATTGCATTCACAAGAAACTCGATTTCGATTTCGACGATTTTTCTTTTTCAAAACAAAAGTTTTGTAAGTGAAAGTTTTGCGAACCAACATACAAGTACTGAAATAAAATCTTTCCTCCCATCTCTCATTGTTTTAGCCATCACCACGTCCTTTTCAAGGCTCAGTAGTTTTGTCATATTTAGTTGATCTCTGTGGACAGTTTTATCACCCAAAAAATAACTATGTTTATCAATACACACACATACTGTCGTTTTATGCCACAGCCAGACGCCCTTCCCCTCCCACCCAAAACAATGACAACATTTCTCCTGCTCATGTTTAATAGCACTAACATGGAACTATTTAATGATGTATCTGGCATTAATTGAAGTGTAACATGAATTAATCATTCACTTGACCTTCCAAATGTTCATTATTCTCCTAGAAAGGGAATCCCAAACACTTGAGACTGAAGAGTTTAAGTTAGAACAGAGCGAAGCTCACTAGATCTGATCAGACTAGAGCAGTACCTTTCAGAATCGTGATCTCTTGCTGAATGGATCTGGAAGTCATGACTGATTGATGAAAGTCTTCAGGAAGCTCTTTCTCTCAGGTCTGTCATGTAGCACAGCTCTTGTGGTCAAGCGGCCACCCTTTGGTCTTATTGCTCCTCTTCCTCACTCACATACGGTCTCCCTGTGCTGGAATCTGTCTGTGTGCCGCCCATCCCTTCCACTAAACTCACCCTGAACTCTGAGCATCCTGCCTGGGTCAGTCCCACATTCATATTCATGAAGGCATGGCCAATCCCTGCACTGCCATGATCAAAACCATGAGCAACAGGCTCCACAGACAGAGAAGGATCTCCAAAATCATTACTCAACCTAAGTAAGCAATTAACATGAAATATCAGAATACAGTGATCAAAAAATTATTCTTAAAATAAATTAATAATTAAAAGAAAATGGGAACACTTAATAAATGTGCATGAACTCTTTGTAAATAAAATAAAAAATAACCAAGTCTGAAAATGTGAAAGATTTTAGAAAAATATTGATCTTCCCTTCTCACCATATTTACATATACTTCTGTTCAAAAGTTCAGAGCCAGTAATGATGTGTTCACACCAAACGTGTATAGAGAGTCAAATTTTCGTCTACCGCATCTAGTTTGCCGCTTGAACATTATGAATGCATTCGTGTGTCTAGAGCGAAATAGACGCGCGTAGAAAGCAAAAATTTTAAGCGAAATTGACGCGCGTTTGAGGCGAAATTCGAAATCCGCTTCTTGTGGGAAAGGCAAGTACTAGCGGATGTCTGTTTGCAAGATGGCTGATGTTGATCGAGCACTCAGGTCTTTTTAGTGAAATATCTTGTTAGCGAAAAGTAACTGTAGGCTATATTAGGGGGAAAATAGTTAGAAAAAAACAGCGGGAAGGCCGCAGGTCGATAAACGTGTACGTGACTCAAAAGTTAAATGTGTATTTACAACACACTCTTCTTCTCTTTTTATTCCTGAAATATAAACTTGTGTGTGATACTTGTGTCATAAAGCTCCGGTTGACTGCTCACTGACAACATCAGTCGTTCCTCCATGTTGAATGAATGACTCCTGAGCAGGCTCCTGATTGGTTAACACGGCGCGAATTGACGCCAAAGTTCAAATTTTTCTACTCGTGTGGCAGACGCGAATTCACGTCAAACACATAAAAGCACAAAAGCACAATTTACGCGTAACGCGCCTATTGCGCCAGACGGTCAATTCGCGTCATTCGCGCCCCGCTAAACGCCTCATTCGGTTATTTTAAGCAGAATTTTGAATATTGAGCAGAAGAGACTTCTTTCAAAAACATTAACAAATATTACAAACTCCAAACTATAGTGTAAAGTTTATGCATGTAAATAATTTCCTTTAAAAAAGATTTGATTAATTTATTACAATTACCAAATACATTTGATTTTTTTTTTTTTTTTTTTGTTAAAGCTAACAAACTTCTTTATATGCAATGCATTCTTATGGAGATTTGCATGATTTTTTTTTAGTATTTGAAACATTAATTTTAACATTAAAAACATTTTAACATTAAATACATTTTCTAAAACAATTAATAGTGATATTTTGCTCCATCTTCATGCAGTCTTTTGTTTTCCTCTGACCTGTTTCACAAACTATTTTTTCCAACTGACTAGAGAACAAAAGCAGATGAAGTGAAAGTATTTTTCCTGGACAGAAAAGTCCTCATCTCTGAAGATTTGCTCCCCTGGACATTGCAGAAATAAACATCCCACAGGAACAAACACATTCTCAGCATAGTTCACTTCAAACCCAATAAAGCACAGTTACCGGCCAATAAAAATATTCACAATGTTTGTGTATCAGAATGCACACATAAAGTTTGAGTTATTTCATATCCGTTTAAATATAATGAAACCACAGCAGCATCACATAACAATTGTTCTCTCTCTCTTTGAAAAAAAGGCATCATATACTACTGATGAGGTCCAGCTCAAGTGTCCATTTCTATTCACAGAATACGGATAGAAAATGTATAGAGACAGACTGTTAGCTGTGAGTGTTTGGATGTGTGTGTGTTTTAACTTTCTGTCTTCTGTTCAGAATGGTTATTTTATGACTTTTATCATAAGGTTAGCCTATTTGATGAAAGTCCAGAGTGAGCAGAGCTGAAACAATGAATGACAATGAATTATGCAAAGGTCCAAAAACACATATTAGAGAAACACTGACTGATTAGGAAAAAAAGTCACTACATTGTACCCTTTAAATCTACATTCTTCATACTGTATGCCATGTGTGTTGTGTTTTGGTTTATATAGTCTATGACAGGGATGACCAAACAGGAGTTCACAATCCACTGCACATACATGAACTCTGAGTGATCGTTCTGGAGCGGTTTAGACACTATAAGCATGAACAAATCTGTTATAATATGATATCAGATGCACACAAGCACTCTGACTCTAAAGAGACGGCAGCCCAACTGATTACAGGAAACACAAGCGCTGCAAACAATAGCAGCACTCCCAGACCATTCACTGCTGCTCCTCCTGCAGATTACTGACACGCAGAGAACAATTACACAGGATTTACCTTCACATACCTGCCAAACAAAGACTGACACATGCTAACACTACTGCAACTTATTAGTAATAATACTTCTTTAGCTTATTTAGTAATATTCATGCAATAAAGAAGAGAGATTCTTTTAAGATAAATATATATATATATATTTTGCATTTCAAAAAAGCCTTTCCCTCAAAGTTACACTGACATCATTTGCTGACAATATTTAGTTTTCCTGTAGTATATTTTGTATATATATATATTTATATGACGTGAATAATTATATGTGGTAATAATTAATCATTCTAGGGCACTGTGTAATGATGATACAGAGACGTTTGGATCCATGTGCAGAGCTTTAATGATGAGAATGGTCAGACAGGCAATGATCAGTAACGGCGTCAGGTATGTAGGGATAATCAGAATCGATAACAGAAACAAGTAGATGTCTGGGGGCAAGCAGCAGAGAATCAGAGTCGGTATAAACAATCCAAAGGTCAGGTACAGAAGGAAAACACAATGAAAACACTTGGAAATGTCAGACTGGCTAAACAAGACTTCGCAGTGAGTGTGCTGCTTATATGTGTGTGTGTAAATGAGGTGCAGGTGTGGCAAGGAAATTGGCTGATGAATGAGGTGCAGGTGTTGCAGGGTGATTGTGATGCAGTGACTTATGGGTAATGTAGTTTGGATGTGGTGCAACAGTATGAGAGGTGCTAGTGTCCAAGTGACATCTGGTGGTTGATGGGTGGAATGGTCATGAGTGGAGTGCCCTCTACTGAAGCTCATGGGCACTCCATCTAATGACCGTGACACCCTGTATATGCATAGACCATGAAACAAATAATATTTTAAAAAGTTGACAAATTACTCAAACTCCGAAAACTCTTTTTTTTTTTTTTTTTTGGTGCAAACCATCCTTTTTAGGCTAAAAGATTTAGGAAAAAATGAAAAGCCAACCCGTTTCATCAACAATAAAGTTAACTGATTTTTTTTTTTTTTTTTTTTTTTTTATAAACTCTTTACACTTACTCTTCCCTAGGCCACATGCACACTATTTTTGATCCTTCAATGGGACTATGAAATAATAATTAATATATTGAAGAATTATATTTGAGCATTACTAAATAAAAATATTTATCAAAATAATACATATATTTTGATGGCAAATTAATATATGCACTGTAGATTTCAGAGCACACTCTTAAATCGTAGCATGATGGAATTTAAATAAACACAATGACCTAAGAAATACATGATTGAAATAAATATATGGTATGCACAGCATCTTTCAGAGTGAAGCATAGCACTATTCATTTATATGTGAGCAGCTCATGATCTGCCAGTGTTTTCAGGCTCTCTGAATAATTAGAATTTCTCCCAAATCATGAAGCCCTAACTAGCAGACTGAATCCATCCAACACCTATGTGCAAACTCTTCTACTGAACTGAATGCAATTAATTGATGTAAGAATTGTTTTGAATATGATTTACTTGTAAATTCATTCTGCTTGTGTTTTATGAATAACATGCAATGATGGATGTAAAAATCCTCTGTGAATGAAAGGAGCTGTATGCACCACCAACAGAAGTTATTTTACTAGGTTCACAGAGAGGCATCCATCAGTGGCACCCAAAGCTGCATTAGGGATTTCCTGAACACATTCCAGTCCTCTGAGGTCATCCAATCCCACAATCGCATCGAAACATTCTGCTGATCATGGTTATTTGTGCACTTGACTCCACTGAGAGACTATGTCTATATACAGCCTGTGAATGGACAGAAGTAATGCAAAGCTAACCCATACTCATATCTGAGAATATAAATGTTTTCTCTTTAAATGCTCAATTTTCTTTTTGTTTTGTTTCCATTTAAAATTTACATCAGCATTTTTCTTTAAAGTCAGCATTAACTTTCTACATGCATGTTATTGATCTTATTGTGAAGATTCATCAGCACATTTTTATCCCTTAATGTTTAAAGGGGTCATGACATGAGAAAAATCAAATGTGCATATATTTAATAAAGCTAAAAAAATGGCTTGTTTGGATACTGGGGAATTTGTGACATCATTGGGGCAAATGCATTTGCATATGACAGCCTCCAGAGCAAGACATCGAGCAATAGTTATACATCATAACAACATAGGCCCCGCCCACTGGTGTTCAGTCACTTAACATACAGAACAAGTGGATGGCCTGGTATTAATGGCATCCCATATTGTGTCGGGGGATTATATGTTTGTTCAGAGCATTTTATTTTGTAAGCGAGGTGCAGTATAATGAAGAGCTTGCAAAGAAACTTTTGTTAAAAGATGAAACAGCCAACCGTATTGAATCCGTATTGAAGACATCTGCAGCTGCATCGCAAACCATAAGTAAATCATATCATCAATATATAATATTTGGTAACACTTTACTATAAGGTTTCAGCTTTTAACATGAAATATAATAGTTAACATGAACAACATTTATATAGCTTTTATTAATCTTAACTAATATTAAGTATAAAATGTACTAATACATTATTAAAATGTAAAGTTCCATCTGTTAACATTAGTTAATTCACTGTGAACTAACCTGAGCATTTTATTAATAAAATAAAATAATAAAAATATATTGTTTTTTTGTTAGTTCAAGTTAGTAAATGAATAAACTAATGCTTACAAATTATACTTTATTGTAAAGGGTTACCAAAACATTTAATGATCTATAATAAACATTTTTTTTTTAGGATTTTAATTATCTATAAGCATCTCTGAAATAATTGTATAAAACTATACAACCAGTGCAGTACATATTGACTTATTCTATGTATTTGTTTGTCATTCTAACTAATGGAAATGTAAAAGGATCAGGCTTAAAAGATTAAAAGTTCACAGAGTTTAGTGGCAATCAGATGAAAACCCTAGGAGGAGTATTGCAAAGTCCACAGCATGTAATATTACATTTATGCATTTAGCAGATGCTTTTATCCAAAGCGACTTACAGTGCATTGAGGCTAAAATTTTTATTTTATTTTTTACCTAACGTGTTCCTGGGAATCGAACCCACAACCTTGCGCTGATAGCACAAAGCCACAGGAACACCCTAACCTGAATAGCTGTATTCCTGTTAGGCAGAGCCTATGCCATGCACTACAAAAAAAATTGGATCAGTGAGATCTATATGTGTAGTGAGTTTCATGTGTATACATGCAAGTATTTATGAAATGTGCAGAAAGTTTTCTGGCTGTGTTCAAGGATGCGCCATAGAGCTTGTGTGCCACAACCAGATCCCAGTCTCTGCGGCATCCTAATGACTACAGATTTCAATGTATGTGCCAATTTCAAGAGTTTTTGTGCATGTTAAGTCCCCTAGAAAGGCCAAAAACCATAGGGCCATGCACCCCTAGTGGCTTGGGCCGTAAACATCCATGTCGTGACCCCTTTAATTAAATTGTCATCACTGAATCTTCCAGTGAAAATATCTGGTGATGTATGCAGGACTTCACTAATCGTATAAAGCTCTTAAACTCCACCCCTGTAAGATCACGTTCATCTGCATACACTTGAGTGCCACACCCACTTCTCAATGTCTAATCAACAAACAATGCACAGAACCAAGTCCCACCCTACATTTTTTATTTTCTGATAATCTGCTTTACCTGAATGTACTGTACGTCACGGAACAAAAGCTCTGTCACTACTTCTCTGTCAGTATGACTTGATACACATAGTAAAGGGGTCATGCAACCATCAAATCTCTTTTTGACAGTTCGTTGTATTATAAAAACATCCTGTACGTTTTAAAACTCAGAGCTTCCTCTCAACTGCAAACAAGCTGACTCGTGACTTGTTCTTTGCATTCTTCAGCATGCACCAGTCCACACATTCAGACTGAAACTGCTGGGGGTACCCAGACCTGGCAGACCATTCCTTCCTGTTGGGGAATGCTGGGAATGGAGGAAAGAGGAAGCTGTTAGACACTCACAGGTTTCCTTTGTTTTGCTTCTCATGTCAGCACCTCAACACAAACACAGAGTCAGAGACGAGGTCAAGGGAAAGTGCCACACACTGAGGGCAAGGGAATCCTTAGTTCAGACAATGACGCACACAGACATCTGGAAACCCTGTACAATTTACTACGGTTTACAAGAATATTTCTGTGAGGAAAGATTAAAAGATTCCCCTGCTGTTATGTAGGAAACAGTCCACTAGAGGCTGTGCGTTATTCATCTTTCAGCCTGGACATGTCAAATCCAAACCACTTTGACTGATGATGATGAATATAGGTATCATCAATCTAACTTTGGATGACTGACTGCGGATATCTAAATAAAGCTCTGAGTAAAAGTTCATGTAATCCTGCAAACCATAAGACAACAGAAATGGCTGCTTATCTCACTTTTACACATTATTTTGGTGCTAATCCAGTCCAGACACAACGAAACTAACTACAAGAATAGAGCTCAAAATCTCCATCTCGGAGGTTTCATGATTTGATGCACACAAACTAATGTTGATTCACAAAACCTGTGACTTCTCACAGAGTAAACTACAATATAAATGTCTGAAAACGTGATGGAATTTTGTGTTTGCAAGAAATGTTATACTTTAATTCAGCAAAGATGCATTCTTGTCACTTTTAATCAGTGTAAAAGGCATGTATAAAGTTGCAGAATATTTCTATTTTATTTATATGCTGTTCTTTTGAACTCTCTACTTGTAAATCAGCATATTAGAATGATTTCTAAAGGGTAATTTTACACTGAAGGATGGAAGATTGATTTATCCCAGAAATAAATAAATATATTATTTACAGATATTCACAGATATCAGATAGAAACAGATATTTCACAATATTACAGATTTTACTTTATATTTGATCAAACAGATGCAGACTTGGTGAGCAGAAGAGACTCTAATCTTTTGAACTGTAAACTTGTCAAATTTAGTTTCCACAAAGTTTGTAAGGTGCACATTCATTAAGTTTTGTAAAACAAAACTGTTCACCACCTCGATTATAATATGGTTTCTATAATTAGATAGGGGGAGAATATTAATCATGTGATCCATTCATAATCATACTAATTTATTACAGAACAGAACGCATTTCTCCATATTTCTTAATATAAACTCAATGGTTGCTTCTGACTCAGAATGTCCCATAGCAAACATACAAAATATATAAGGCAGAAAGCTCAAGCCTTGCCGATTGACGTCTTTCTGCAGACTAAGCCATGCCGTAATGGGGCGACACAAAGTCATTGCAGAACTGACACAAACTGTAGGCTGAGACAAGAGCAATGACCAGACAAAAGAAAAGAAAAAAACATGTCTCAAGTGCACTTTAGTGCAAAAGCCAATGGTTAACCGATGCTGCCATGACTGCAAACACAACTATACATTACTAAAGCATGCTTAAGTATGCTCAATAACACTGCAAACAAACATTAAACAAAAGTAGATTTTATATCTGAAGGAACTGAGAGGAGCTTGGCTGTGTGGTTGTTGGCTCTCCAGGTAGTTGCTTACCTGTTATATTGGACACACCCCAGTTTGGATACTGGGGAATTTGTGACATCATTGGGGCAAATGCATTTGCATATGACAGCCTCCAGAGCAAGACATCGAGCAATAGTTATACATCATAACAACATAGGCCCCGCCCACTGGTGTTCAGTCACTTAACATACAGAACAAGTGGATGGCCTGGTATTAATGGCATCCCATATTGTGTCGGGGGATTATATGTTTGTTCAGAGCATTTTATTTTGTAAGCGAGGTGCAGTATAATGAAGAGCTTGCAAAGAAACTTTTGTTAAAAGATGAAACAGCCAACCGTATTGAATCTGACTGCAGCTGCATCGCAAACCATAAGTAAATCATATCATCAATATATAATATTTGGTAACACTTTACTATAAGGTTTCAGCTTTTAACATGAAATATAATAGTTAACATGAACAACATTTATATAGCTTTTATTAATCTTAACTAATATTAAGTATAAAATGTACTAATACATTATTAAAATGTAAAGTTCCATCTGTTAACATAGTTAATTCACTGTGAACTAACCTGAGCATTTTATTCATAAAATAAAATAATACAAATATATTGTTTTTTTGTTAGTTCAAGTTAGTAAATGAATAAACTAATGCTTACAAATTATACTTTATTGTAAAGGGTTACCAAAACATTTAATGATCTATAATAAACATTTTTTTTTAGGATTTTAATTATCTATAAGCATCTCTGAAATAATTGTATAAAACTATACAACCAGTGCAGTACATATTGACTTATTCTATGTATTTGTTTGTCATTCTAACTAATGGAAATGTAAAAGGATCAGGCTTAAAAGATTAAAAGTTCACAGAGTTTAGTGGCAATCAGATGAAAACCCTAGGAGGAGTATTGCAAAGTCCACAGCATGTAATATTACATTTATGCATTTAGCAGATGCTTTTATCCAAAGCGACTTACAGTGCATTCAGGCTAACATTTTTATTTTATTTTTTACCTAACGTGTTCCTGGGAATCGAACCCACAACCTTGCGCTGATAGCACAAAGCCACAGGAACACCCTAACCTGAATAGCTGTATTCCTGTTAGGCAGAGCCTATGCCATGCACTACAAAAAAATTTGGATCAGTGAGATCTATATGTGTAGTGAGTTTCATGTGTATACATGCAAGTATTTATGAAATGTGCAGAAAGTTTTCTGGCTGTGTTCAAGGATGCGCCATAGAGCTTGTGTGCCACAACCAGATCCCAGTCTCTGCGGCATCCTAATGACTACAGATTTCAATGTATGTGCCAATTTCAAGAGTTTTTGTGCATGTTAAGTCCCCTAGAAAGGCCAAAAACCATAGGGCCATGCACCCCTAGTGGCTTGGGCCGTAAACATCCATGTCGTGACCCCTTTAATTAAATTGTCATCACTGAATCTTCCAGTGAAAATATCTGGTGATGTATGCAGGACTTCACTAATCGTATAAAGCTCTTAAACTCCACCCCTGTAAGATCACGTTCATCTGCATACACTTGAGTGCCACACCCACTTCTCAATGTCTAATCAACAAACAATGCACAGAACCAAGTCCCACCCTACATTTTTTATTTTCTGATAATCTGCTTTACCTGAATGTACTGTACGTCATGGAACAAAAGCTCTGTCACTACTTCTCTGTCAGTATGACTTGATACACATAGTAAAGGGGTCATGCAACCATCAAATCTCTTTTTGACAGTTCGTTGTATTATAAAAACATCCTGTACGTTTTAAAACTCAGAGCTTCCTCTCAACTGCAAACAAGCTGACTCGTGACTTGTTCTTTGCATTCTTCAGCATGCACCAGTCCACACATTCAGACTGAAACTGCTGGGGGTACCCAGACCTGGCAGACCATTCCTTCCTGTTGGGGAATGCTGGGAATGGAGGAAAGAGGAAGCTGTTAGACACTCACAGGTTTCCTTTGTTTTGCTTCTCATGTCAGCACCTCAACACAAACACAGAGTCAGAGACGAGGTCAAGGGAAAGTGCCACACACTGAGGGCAAGGGAATCCTTAGTTCAGACAATGACGCACACAGACATCTGGAAACCCTGTACAATTTACTACGGTTTACAAGAATATTTCTGTGAGGAAAGATTAAAAGATTCCCCTGCTGTTATGTAGGAAACAGTCCACTAGAGGCTGTGCGTTATTCATCTTTCAGCCTGGACATGTCAAATCCAAACCACTTTGACTGATGATGAATATAGGTATCATCAATCTAACTTTGGACGACTGACTGCGGATATCTAAATAAAGCTCTGAGTAAAAGTTCATGTAATCCTGCAAACCATAAGACAACAGAAATGGCTGCTTATCTCACTTTTACACATTATTTTGGCGCTAATCCAGTCCAGACACAATGAAACTAACTACAAGAATAGAGCTCTAAATCTCCATCTCGGAGGATTCATGATTTGATGCACACAAACTAATGTTGATTCACAAAACCTGTGACTTCTCACAGAGTAAACTACAATATAAATGTCTGAAAACGTGATGGAATTTTGTGTTTGCAAGAAATGTTATACTTTTATTCAGCAAGGATGCATTCTTGTCACTTTTAATCAGTGTAAAAGACATGTATAAAGTTGCAGAATATTTCTATTTTATTTATATGCTGTTCTTTTGAACTCTCTACTTGTAAATCAGCATATTAGAATGATTTCTAAAGGGTAATTTTACACTGAAGGATGGAAGATTGATTTATCCCAGAAATAAATAAATATATTATTTACAGATATTCACAGATATCAGATAGAAACAGATATTTCACAATATTACAGATTTTACTTTATATTTGATCAAACAGATGCAGACTTGGTGAGCAGAAGAGACTCTAATCTTTTGAACTGTAAACTTGTCAAATTTAGTTTCCACAAAGTTTGTAAGGTGCACATTCATTAAGTTTTGTAAAACAAAACTGTTCACCACCTCGATTATAATATGGTTTCTATAATTAGATAGGGGGAGAATATTAATCATGTGATCCATTCATAATCATACTAATTTATTACAGAACAGAACGCATTTCTCCATATTTCTTAATATAAACTCAATGGTTGCTTCTGACTCAGAATGTCCCATAGCAAACATACAAAATATATAAGGCAGAAAGCTCAAGCCTTGCCGATTGACGTCTTTCTGCAGACTAAGCCATGCCATAATGGGGCGACACAAAGTCATTGCAGAACTGACACAAACTGTAGGCTGAGACAAGAGCAATGACCAGACAAAAGAAAAGAAAAAAACATGTCTCAAGTGCACTTTAGTGCAAAAGCCAATGGTTAACAGATGCTGCCATGACTGCAAACACAACTATACATTACTAAAGCATGCTTAAGTATGCTCAATAACACTGCAAACAAACATTAAACAAAAATAGATTTTATATCTGAAGGAACTGAGAGGAGCTTGGCTGTGTGGTTGTTGGCTCTCCAGGTAGTTGCTTACCTGTTATATTGGACACACCCGACAGGAAGTGACCACAATTCAGAGAATTCTAACAGGTAATGGCATTCTGGGAAATTTATTTTTAATAATGAAGTACAAACTTCTAAAGGTGAAATTTCAAACAGATCTCTTTCTCTGTTGGGCCTATGAAAACTTTAAAGGGGTCCTATAATGCAATTTAAATTTTTCCTTTCTCTTTGGAGTGTTACAAGCTCTTAGTGCATAAAGAAGAAGTCTCAAATCAAGAGAGATATTCTTAATCAAAGTTAAGAGTAAACCATGCCCCCTTAAACAGCTCGTTTAAATTCGGCCCCACATCTCTACATCACGATGTTGGATATTTGCATAACGCTGCCCAAATGTTCACGCGGAGAAGGAAGGCATAACTTTTATTCTCGCTGTTGCCACCGCTGCCTTGTTGTGGAGGTGCTGTGTGTTTCATTGTGAAAGCAAAAATACTTACTTTGGTCTGCCAAAAGAGGACACAACTAGAAATCAGTGGTTAATTTGTATTTCAACACTGTTCCAGAACATTTCAACCCAAATATTCAGATGTGTGCATCCCATTTTACGAAGGACGAATACTGTTTCCTGAACCAGTAGCCTACAATGCTTCTGTGCACAAAGGCCTTTCCGTAAAGTGGTGCTTCTGATTCACAGACTGTAAGTATGTTTTCATATCTAAAGAATGTTCCACTGATGATTCAAATGTGAGATTGAGTAGAGTATAAAGCTTGTTTGTCATTTGTCCGATCACTAATTATTTTGTTAACGCAGCGCGATACGCAACACAGTGCATGAAAACACAGTATAAATCATTATAATCAGTAATTATGTCCCCACAGGGTGCAACAAATGCCTCGTTTGTAAAGTGTTTTAGTGGTTTTCTCTCATCGTGCCGTGACACGGCATCACAGTATGTTAAAGGTACAATTTGTAAGATATTTGCAGTAAAATATCCAAAAACCACTAGGCTAGTGTTATATATTTTGTCCAGCTGATTACTAATAATATATCTTATGTTTTCAACTACTTGTAAATCATGAGAAAATTCTCATTCTAAACAGTAACACAGTTTAAAGTCACCTGTCAATGACGTTAGTTCCCCTTTATTACTACCTTTACTGACGTAGAAACCACATGACAACAGTGTCGTGGACAAATGCGGAAGTAGTGTTTAGCGTCCAGCTAACCACTAGCTTGCTTCAAGCAGTTCCTTATTTACTTCTTCTTGCACGTTTTATGGTGGATTGTGTTTTATTTATGGAACATAATTACTGTTTACCATCTGCCGCTGGTTCTGTCGACAAGGACAGCTCCCGTAAACGTAAGCGTAACGGCCAACCAAACGCAAATGCCGATCTTGCTTGTGTTTTACTCGACAGGTGAGTTGTTTTGATTCGTATCTTTACAGAAAGCATAAGCTATTATAACGATCAACAAGATTCGTATTATGGGGCATATACGCCAAAGTTTCCTTCCTATTCTTAAAAATGACACAATGCAGTTGTGCGACTTTCTATGAGTTATTTCAGCTCCTTTTAATTTAACTTCAATTCAAAGGCAAGACACCACAGTTGAATAAAGTAAAATGCTCAGCAGATCTCACCATATTTACCCAGTTGATTAGTCACAGGAAATTAAGAAGTTTGTATTACAAGTTTTCTGAAATGTTATGTTTAAAGGTTCAGTATGTAACTCAGCGAGTTTCTTCCGCACCCACAGGATGTCAGATTGAGGATACACAAAAGCTTACTGCCAAACTAAACAAGCTGCTTTTTAACTGAATGTTCATCATTTGTTCACCTGCTGCTTTTAAAGGCACCATACTTGAATTGAATTGAATAAGATTTACACTAACACTAGGTCGGACCCACCCACATTTTTGTAGCTTCCGGCGCCCATGTTATCGGGTAAACTTTAAGTAGGCAGAATAAAACAGACCAAAACAAAACCAGACATTCTAACACGGAATGCACATTATCAGAATAGAATAACTGGCTGTAGCATTGCTTTTCAGAGAAACAAGTATGTGAGATTTGCATGTTTCCCTAATATCTGCAAATGTATTATGGTATTATTTTATGCTTTGGTATAGTCAAAAACTTACATACAAAATATGCACAAATTTGCCTAAATTTCCAGAACAGAAATCTGAGCATAGAATAAAGCCGGGTTCAGAATTTGTGCTCCATTTTTGTTGACATTTTGGAGTTTTGACAGAGTGGATCTATAGAAGCAAAATAACCCAAAATATCCAAATTGGCCAATACAAATAAAAAGCAAACAGGAATTTAATCAGAACTTCAAATGGAGGTTGACATAACCATACAAAGGTTTGAAGCTCTGATGACTTATCAGCTGCTGGCTAGTGACAAAGTTCAGTCGTGCATGTCAAACATTATTTCCTATAAATTAATTTCTATGAGCATGATTATGATTCACACTCCAGAATCCTGCATTCACACTACGATATGCTGATAACATCAAACAGGAGAGCTGCACAATTCTGTTTTCCAGTTCCTGTTATGATGCTGAAAATCTGTTAACTGTGCTGCTGACACACAGATTGCCTTCTGCTCTGTTAAGAATAATAATAATAATCACTATAATCAGGCTTACATGCGCTAATTACAGAGTGCAGAAGGGAGCGGGCACTCTTTTCCTGCTGACCTCACACACAATGCTTTGCCTCTGAAGCGCTGCCAAGCCGGCCCTCAAATAAACTACTACAGGAAGCACAAAACTGTGCACTCTTTTAGCATCACACTAAAGAAACAAACATTAGGCCTCCCAAACTAAAAACAGCTCTTACATGAAGAGGAGAGCGGCGTTCTGCCAATCACACAGAAGGGGAAACCCATTAAAACCCAGTTGCACATCATTCCGGGTCCACATCTGAGATCATTAAACATACTCCGGTCTATTATTAGCATAGGTCATGTATCATGGAAAGCAGGACTTTCCCTGCTCTTTTGAAAGGAACATAACACAAAACTCAATCTCAAGTGCATACAGACAGTTTGCTGAAACTATAGTGCTGTTACAATACCAACATTTCTGAGACGCTTCAACACCAGCTAAATCTCACATTCAGAAGTTTGGGGTCAGTAAGACTTATTTTATATTTTTACACGCCTCTGTGGAATACTTGATTCTGATTGGTCAGTCCGAGGTATGTTATCCCTGGATGACAACTGGTAAAAGCTGCTAACACATGCTCATCCGGCACTGGACTCTTGCTTGAACTACTTTTTTCTTGGTGGAAGCTTTGCATTTGTTTAGCTAATAAAATATTAAAACTCGATTCAAAATGGTAAACAATTGTTTCATTATGTCATCCTTGTATCGCGGACTCACTCTCGTTTCACACAAACGCAGCTGCTGCCATTTGGCTATGATTGTTTTGTACGCTGTAATGGATTATAAGAGAACTAACAAACTAAGTCTTAATTCTTTTATTGCCTTAATTATTTTGTGGTGAAATGTTGTGTAATTTGGGTTCAAATATTTCAACTGAAATCAATATTTTGCAACTACCGTATTTTTCGTACTATAAGTCGCACCTGAGTATAAGTCGCATCAGTCCAAAAATACGTCATAACGAGGAAAAAAACATATATTAGTCGCATATACTATAAGTTGCATTTGTTTAGACCATAGACAGTAAAAGAAATGGACACAGCAACCCCATTGGAACTCAATTGAGACAAGTGAAGCCCGTTTTTAGCTATTTTTAGCACTTCCATTTCTGACGCACAGACTCAAAGGAAGCTTGATGACGTCAGCAACCTGTCTGACAGATGTAAATCTTCTAGTAGCTGTGCGTGCAAACTGCCATCGTTAATCTTGCAGAGACGGCGAGCTTGAGCGGGGAGTTCTTTGTCGTGAGTGAGCAGGAGTAAGTATTCTGATTAATTATTTTGTATAGTATTTTAAAATGTAACGCCAGTACGCCATATTAAGTTAATTGCCTGCGAGCTTCTCCACCTGTCTGTACGGTAATGCGACAGAGAGACGAGTGGTTATGATGCAATCGTTAGCCTATTTTTACAAAAACTGTTTCTACGGGGCCATAATGTAACATAGAAGGTAATGGAGCCCTTTATACATTGTCGTGTATCTATAGAAATAAAAAATGGACAAATAGAGTCTTTAAACACCTCAGATGTAAAGTTATTCGCTGTCAAAGTGACGCCAAAATGAATGGGAGGTCAATGCGATGTTTAACGCAAGTTAAGTTCTGCTACAAGATGGCGGCACGCGGCGGACTTCAACTTCCGGTCGACTTCCTTGCCGCCTGATTTAGAACCAAGAACCAAGAGAAAACATTACCCTCTCCAGCCGCGAGAGGGCGCTCTATATTTTCAGTGTATACTACAGGTGAACTCAGCAGCATAGAGCGCCCTCTGGTGGCTGGAGATGGTAATGTTTTCTCTTGGTTCTTGTCTCTTGGTTCATGTCAAATTAATTTTGATAAATAAGTTGCACCTGACTATAAGTCACAGGACCAGCCAAACTATGAAGAAAGTGCTACTTATAGTACGGAAAATACGGTAATTATTTACTAAAAGTGAGGAAAGACATTAATAATTTTATGTTATAACTTTTATTCATCTTTTGAACTTTCTATTCATCAGTGAATCCTGAAAAAGAACGTATATATTATATAACGTTCATATTAGAATGATTTCTGAAGATCATGTGACAGCCATTTAAAATTATATTTCACACACACACACACACCAAAATATGGTAACTATATATGTATATGTATGTGCGTGCATGCGCGTGTGTAATATTATGCATCAGTTTCTAATTTCAAACAGTGTTTGAAATTATTTCTAATTCTATATTGAAAATATTGATGTTTTGACCAACCAGATTATTCTTAAAAAGCACACATTGCAGTTATAGAAGTTTATTTACAATTTCAGTTTCTTTTAATTTAATTTATTCTATTTATTCTAATTTAATAAAAATTCCAGAATTTCAAGAATTTCACTGGAGTGGAATCCTAAGGTACAAAAGCTAAAAGCTACATCTTTGTCCATTACTTACCCCTAACTGGTACACATTAGTATGTTTGTATTTAAAGTGTACATATTAGTACCTTTTGAAAGGGTCCCGCTCCAGTGACAGTTTTTACCTTTTTTTCTGAGAGTGTGTGATGTCTCAAAGCTCTAGTGACCAAACATCCAATGAACTGTTGAATTAGAATGAATGAAATGAGTGGAATCAGGAGTGATGATGGAGGCGATCAGTGTTTGTGTGGAGTATGTGAGGGATGCATGAGCAGCTGTGTGTCGGGTGACCAACCATGACATGAAATCCTGATCCTCATGCTGACCCAGTCATGCAAGTTTGACTTTCTCACATGCCACTGTACTGTTACAAACATGTCATCTGATACAATCAGCTGATAAAAATCAGTGATGTTCAATCACAGCAGTAGTAAAACTGAGAGGAAGAGGAAGGCCATCTGTGATCTCAGAGGATTGACTGCAGCTCAGGGCTGGGAGCATCCGCTCGGACACTCCTCAGGGTGCTTAAAATAAAACCGCATCTATTGGTTCCCGCTCTGCTGCAATAGAGGGCTCTCAATTCGAAAGAGAAACTTCTGGAGAGACATGATTGTCTGGAATGTAAGCTCATCTCCATCGGAGCATGACTCTGACTCATGGTGATTATACTCCAAATAAAGCAAGGGCAAACTTTAATGTGTCCATGTGTGCTGGAGCATGAAAGGACACGGACGCTCTGTCAAACTTATTCTTGGACAGTTAAAACTGTGACACGTCCAGATGAAATACCCGGAAACGTCTGTGACTCTATCAGACTCAGAGATGCACAGGGATTCACAGCCGGCTCCACGAGTCTGAGATCAGAGGAAATATGAATCCTGGAAATATATATTTACATTTAATTTATATTCACTTTCACTTATCATCCAAAATAAACTAACTTATCCACCCAGACCCTCAGACTCTTATTTTCTCTATATATCTCTAGTTTACACACATAGCATGAATGAATCACACATTTTGAATAACCACACACACACACAACACACACACACACACACACACACACACAGAGAGAGAGAGAGACAGATCTTAGAAATGATGGGAGAGAATGTTCTCAAAGTCTTCATTCTTCAAACTAGAAAAGTCCATGCCGTCCACGTCCCAACACCCGATGTGTGTGTGTGTGTGTGTGTGTGTGTGTGTGCAGACAAAGACAGTGATCTTTGTGAATGCATATGTACAACTCCTGCCTGAGTGTTGTGTGTTACTCACTAACCAGGAGCTGTCTGACCTGAACAGAAGAGTGCATCAGGATAATCACTGTGAATCAGTGTGAACTCTGCTGATTAAGTATGATTCCTACAGCTCTCTGTTTGTGTGCAGAAACATGAGGAGAGAGAGATGTAGAGGAGACCACACAAGGCCAGGGACAGGTTTCAGCCAGCACAACAGCCTTCAGTCTGGTCAGATATTACCTTTGAGCAGCACGGACATTTATAGACTGACTCCTCCATACTTCAGTGGAAACCGCTTCGGTGATTTCCATCTGGCACAAACACAGCATTGTGATGATAAGCCAAGAAACAAGGGAAATCCCACTCGATGTCAAACTAAGATCCGTCTTATAATACACTCAGCATTAACTGTGGAAAAACTGAGTAATACTGAGACACATCTCATGCTGCCGGCAGAGTGACTACTCTCTAAAAATAAATCATCTTTATTTTACATGATGTCAAGAGAATGAATGTAAAAACCAAAAATCCATGAATTTAAATAAATCATTTAGTGTTTGTGGCCTCCTTTCAATAAAGTGTTGCTCTGATACATAGAGTACAGTTACACTGTATAGAAACTCAAAATTATCACCTTTTTCCAGCTTCCAACTTCATAAAAAAAATAAACAACTAAATAAACCAAATGACTAAATCTGTACACAGCGCTTACGTTTGTTTGTTGGCTTAAGTTTAAAAGACTTGTTGCATTAATGTTAAATAGACAGTGAAAGACTTGTTTAAAATGTATTTTTGCTATTAAAAAAGCGTTTGCATGTGTATTGTGAGAGATGACTGTTAAACAAAAACCACTAGAATAAGCTTAAAGTTGTGGCATCATGAATGTATCCTTTTTAAACAAGTTAGTTTTGCCGTTCATCTTCATGTTAGCAGATTTATATCAGTAATGACAGCAGATTTTGAGATTTCACTGAAACAAAAAGCATTTTACTTGAGATGCAGAGCGTATCGGTGACAGACAAAAGTACGGTTACAACCGTGTCTGTCACTAAAGGAAGGATGATACGGAATGTAACAAACTTTAATGAGCGCAGATGATTGACCGCAAGACCAAAGAACCAGGTTTTTAAGGATTTTTGTGCACACTTCAACACACTGAGCTTGAATTATAAAACACACAAACACACACGCCGATAAACTCACACAACCACTTCCGTGGAAAACACAAACATGCATTCTCTCGCTCTCACTCTCGTATCTTCACAACGAATGCATTCTTCAGATCTGATAAATCCAGAGCTCAACTATGTGGAAATCTTTCAGCAGAAACTCCTAATAAGGAAGCTGCAGTCGGTGTGAGTTTCTGCGGGACTGAGCTTTGACCTGCAAACACCAGCAACAACACACACATTTCTCACACATTGTGTCCTCTGAAGGAGAACTGATTACCTTACATACACATCCAATACTGCTACTAGATGAGCGAAAGCTTGACATCATGACAACCAGTCAACCAGTATATCATATGCATGCTATTTAAAAAAAATAACATTTAAAGATGAACATTGCATTCATGTTATTTCAGCATTTTCTCTCTCCTTTTTCTGTACATATATAGTTGGATGAACAATAAATCATATGCACAGACACAATCATAAAGAAAGCTTGCATTTAAGAACATGCATGCATGACAAAAACACAGTGGTTTTTAAATTGCCCCGTGCTGAACAATCAAGACTGCAAAAGGCCACAAATAGTTGTTTAATTGGAGTCCACGCAAGCGGGGGCAACATACACCGTTATTTAAAGCCCTTTGGGGGTTTCAGAAGGACTACATGGGGCGAGCTGTTAGAGAGAGAGAGGGTGTGTGTGTGTGTGTGTGTGTGTGTGTGTGTGGGCTCACTGACACCCCGCCACCTGCTGCTGCATATTACATTAGAGGATGCAAACTCACTCAGATACAGACAAACGCTGTCTATAAAACCAAGACATAGATCCAAAACACTGCTCTCAAAACATGCAATGCATGATCCGTTCACATAAAGCAACACAGCAGCACATGCTCACACTGATCGCTCTTAATGAGCTGAAAGGTTTTTATGAGAGAAAGGTCAAAGTAAGACCTCAGTCTGTTTTCTCTCTGACGACAAAACCTGAGAAAGTCTCATGTGGTTTATAAAGAGCAGATTCTGTACAAATGAACTCCATAACTTACATTACCTTCAGGCAGGGTTATTTTATCATCACTGACATACTGTTATTAGCTTTTGTAATTTTGCTGTGGTTTTTGTCACTTAGAATATTTAACAAAAATAATAGATTTTTTTTTATTTAGTTTATTTAGTTGTAGTTTTTATGTTGGCAACTAGCTTAAATAAAATAAGTGAAACATTTCTTTACATTTTATTTTACTTCAGGTAACTTGATATATAAATAAATTAGCCTGGCCATCAGTTTCAGTCGATCCAGGAAGCAAACATAGTTCACATTTCTGTAGATGATAGACATCACAGATTATCTTTCATAAGGAACTCTCTCAAACATTATGGTCTGCTTCCATGGCGACCGTTCTTCCTGAACGCAGGAAGTGCTCGAGTCGTCGTGAAGCTCTGGGATGAAGCTCATGAGAGAGACTTTCCACAAGGTCACGATGAGATCCAGGCGGTTTACAGAACAAATACTTTCCACAGAACAGCAGCAACACTTTCTGCTCTCATCCTTCAGCTCATGCTGCTTCTTATGTAAATGCATCTGCTCCTAAAGAGTTTTTTTTTTTTTTTTACTTGAAAACCAGGTAATAGATAATAATGATATTTGCAACAATGAGGCAAATTATGTACAAGGCGGATGAGCAATGGAGCAGAGAGAGAGAGAGAGAGTGACAGGCAGAGATGTGATGTGCCTTAATAAGGAGATCCAGAGAGTCTCTGGAGGAGGAAAAGAGAACAAGAATGCTGCTTCTGTAAACTCCCAATGTACATGTCCCACACACACACACACACACACACACACACACACACACACACACACACACGAGACAGTGATTCAGCACACACCTCCGTCCCACTCACAACACAGGGACAGAAGTGGAGCGATATTTTTAGAGGAAGCACCAGCGCTCTGTCTTCCTCACACGAGCAGGTGGAGCACAGAACCACAGACTCTTTTACTGAAGAAACCAGGTCATAGTCCGGAGAACATCACAATCATTCAGAAACACTAACACTCACTCTTCTTATAACACATTTGGTGGGAAGTCGTGGCCTAATGGTTAGAGAGTTGGACTCACAATCGAAGGGTTGTGAGTTCTAGTCTCGGGCCGGACGGAATTGTAGGTGGGGGTAGTGCATGAACAGCTCTCTCTCCACCTTCAATACCATGACTTAGGTGCCCTTGAGCAAGGCATTGAACCCCCAACTGCTCCCCGGGCGCCGCAGCATAAATGATGAACACTGCTCCGGGTGTGTGCTCACAGTGTGTGTGTGTGTGTGTTCACTGCTCTGTGTGTGTGCATTTCGGATGGGTTAAATGCAGAGCACAAATTCTGAGTATGGGTCACCATACTTGGCTGAATGACACTTCACTTGTGGAAACTGTGATTTAATACTATTAAGAATGAGGTTTTCTTTGATTTTTTTAAAGAAATTAATTGTTTTATTCAACATCGAATTGTTTAAAAGTGACAGTAAAGACATTTATGATGTAACTAAGATTAATATTACAAATAAAAGCTGTTCTTTTAAACTTTGTATGTCAAAAAAATCCTTTAGAAATAAAATACATCACAGTTTCCACAAACATCTGACTGTGTTCAACACTGATAATAATCAGAAATGTTTCTTGAGCAGTAATTCATCATTATTAGACTGATTTCTGAAGATCATGTGACACTGAAGATGCTGAAAATTCAGCTTTGATCACAGAAATCAATTACATTTTATTACATATTCAAATAGTTAAGCTTTATATTTAAATAGTAATAATATTTCACAGTATTCCTGTTTTCACTGTAATTTTGAATCAAATAAATGCAGCCCTGGTGAGCAGAAGAGACCGACTGACCCAAAACTTTTGAACAATAGTGTAATAATGAACTCAAAGCCAGGGATCGACAGAAGTGTTTTTAAACACAGAGATGATGACAGCAAAACTCAAGCTTTGACACGAGAAATACATTTCTACATCTCTCCACCACAAGTCAAGAAATAAAACACACACACAAACAGTGTAATGTGTAATGCTGAAGTCCAGCTGAACTCAAGTGAACCGAACTCAAAGACAGCATCCCGCAGCAGAACAAGCCTGATGAATTAAACATGAGCATCTCAATGAAGCGCAGTGTAAAAACCAAGAGCCCTTAAGTGAGAAATCATCTCTGTGTGTGTCAGAGCTGCTGCAGAGCTCCTGAGGTCAGTACGAGAGATGCAAACCCTCTGGACTTCACCAAACTCTCGAGACAGACTCACACACAGACAGCATGTGTGTGTGCGGATCAATACACACTCTGAAGCTGAAGACCGGCTGCACATGGCTCTGGCAAACACACACACACACACACACACACACACACACACATCACTTCCACCCTTCCTCTACTGTGTGGTACCTTTATATTTCTCTCGGACGTTCTCATAAGCTTGAACGAAGTCCTGTTCGTCTGCGCTGGGCAGGAGGCAGAGGGGCTCGTACGTGGCCATGGGTCACTCACAGGTCCTGGGTTCTCTCTCAGCCTGGAGAAGATGATGTGTGTGGATGAGTGTGTGCGCAGTGCTGTGCTTTCTCTCTCTCTCTCTCTCTCTCTGGCCACACCCCCTCTGTCCTGACTGGGACACACCAGCCTGGAGAAGCTCCGCCTCTTAAAAACACACAAGACATGAATCTGACTCCACAAAACACCTGAACGTGTCGGACACGCCTCTCTCATCGCTGGCAAACCACCAGCTGCTTCTGAACGTTATAGATGCAGTGTACTCTAGCGGTGCAAAAGACTTATGAAAGAAGTCTCTTCTGGTCACTGAGGCTGCATTTATTTAATCGAAAAACCTGAAAAAAGGCTAAACTGATTTCTGTTTGAATATCTGTTAATAAGTGTAATTTATTTATTTATAATGTATTGCATCATTCCTCCAGTCTTCAGTGTCACGTGATCTTCAGAAATCATAAAAATATGATGATTTACTGCTCGAGAAACATTTCTGATTTTCATCAATGTTGAAAACAGTCGTGATACACAATATTTTTGTGGAAACTGATGCATTTGATTTTTCAGGATTCACAGATGAATGGAAGTTTATTAGAAATATAACTCTTTTGTAACATTATAAATGTCTGTACTGTCACTTTTGATCAATTGAATGCATCTTTGCAGAATAAAAGTATTAATTTCTTTCAAAAAGAAAATACTTAATTATCTAAAACTTTTGAATGGTGGTGTATCACAGTTAACACAAAAATATGAAGCAGAACTAGTAAATACAAAAATATTAAAAGTTTCAAAATATTACGCTTGTAGAACTTTTTTTTCTCAATTGATGATCAAAGCATGATTACAAAAAGTGTAGTTCATTCATCATACTATAGATGGTAAAGTGAGTGGCATGTTCTGAAATGGTGTGCAGAATAGTATTTCACACTATATAAATACACTTCATGCAGTGTGCTCAACTTTTCAATTCCTGTGTGACAAACCAATCAGAGACAATTTTCAGCATGATACTATTTAAAACAATAGTAGGAAGGAAGTATGCAGTATATAGTGAGCAACAGGCCAGTTTACCCACAGTGCACTGCATGGAGTTGACTTTCCCTCTCACAAAGCAATAATAAGCAGGTTATTCACATCTCTCCATTCCAAACACAGCCCATGTCCCTTTCACACAGATGTTGGCTTTCTTTCAGTCTTTGTTGTCTGCACAGCTCCTCCCTCTCGAAGCTGACTGAAACGGTCAGAAGAAAGAGGTTTTGTTGAACAGGTGTGTGTGATTCCTGTCAGACAACCCATCATGCCACAACATCATCCAACACTGAACCAGAAACAACCACAACTCTGTCTATCACATTTAGCATTTGTGCTGTGTTTTCCACTACAATCATCTACAAATTCTTAAAACAAGATACATTAACTTGAAAAGCAACGCAAGTTTTGGTTTCTGAAAATTGTAGAATTGAGTTCATGCTTTAAAGCAGAAAAAAAGAGCGGGACAGGGTTATTATAGTTACCTACAACTAAGATGTAACCTTAGTGTGCATTATCTAGTGTACTCCATGCATTGCGTTCACTTATAACTACATGAGTGGAGTACTGTAGTGAACGAGAGATACGCTTTTTGAGGAGGACTAGTCACTTGTTTCAATTCTCAATGAATCAGCATTTTTTGAACAAAAACGATTCAATGACTCAATCGAAAAGACAGTCACTTATCGCCACCTAGTGGTGTAACGGTGAAAACTGCAGAAAGAGTCACTGAGATAAAGTAAAACACTCTAACACAGAGATAATGTGTGTGCTTTACTTTACTATTATAATGTGAAGACAAGGACCTGAGGTGTCAGTCCTATTCTATAATCGCTCCACATGATCCAGACAGAAAGACTAAAATAATCCAGTTATGTCAGAGGAATAATACGGACATAACAGGAAAATACTTCCCCTTTTATTTTTAATTAAATGAAACAACTTTCTGAAGGAGCCATGTAAAAAAAGTTCAAGCTCTGAGGCAAACACACACACATGCACACACACACACATTTGGTGGCTGACTCGTGTTACCCCTCACTTAAAGAATAGAATTACAGTAAACAGTGAAGTGTAAAGTGTAAAATTGCTCCGTTTTTAGCGAGCAATTAAGTGTTGAAGCCTAGGCCAAAACTAAAATTATATACACTGTATAATAGAGACATTCTCCATTTATATTTAAGAGGAATTGGCAGATGTTTTTATCCAAGGTGACTTACACTGGCTTCAAGGCACACATTTACATTAAGCTGTGAATATAAAGTATTCAAGTGTGTCTGAGGGGACCTTGCACGTCTCCAACCACCTGAGACATTCCTTCAGTCCTGAAGCCAAAAACAGGTTTGAGGACGTTACTGTGGGCTCGAGTTACACTGTGTGTGTGTGTGTGTGTGTGTGCGTGTGTGTGTGTGTGTGTGTGAGGATTTAACATCTCCACGCGATCATGAAGAAACCTGACGTGAGTGTGAAATTAAATATGTCCGACTTGCTCAAGGAACGCTTTGACCTTACATGAGCACGTTAGCAACGTTCACACCTACCTATAATAGCACACAGCTGCCCTGACCTTTGACCCCCTCACTCACTTATTTTTAAGCGAGCATACAGTGCTTTTTATCATTTTAGACTTTGTTTTAAATAAGTTTATATCCATCAGAAAAATATCAGACATTTTTAAAATAAAGACCATCTAAACAAAGAGTGAAAATGGCAAAAATATAAAATAAAATTAGCACCTACATTTAAAGAAACACTTCTATTTAATTGAAATAATTTAGCATGAGTTTTAATGCACCTTTCCAGTGCATCAAATGAGTCTCTCAGTGTCCAGTGAAACAGCTGCCTACTGACACCTGGTGGACATACATGGTTCTGCAGCTCCATCACATTAAATGTTTTCATCATTTGCACACATTACCTTTACAAGCTCATATTATTTGAGTGATTACATTGGATATTTGTACTTTCATTAATGAATCTGTCACACACATTTAACAAGAACACAATAAAAATCTTGCAACCCGTCATCAAAAAAGATGGCCTGGATGTGTATGATGTGAAACATCCGTTGTCTGATCATAAAGACCCTCATACAGTATAAATGCAGCTCTCTCCCACCCAGAGAAGAGGGCCTTTGGGTCAGTGTTCATGAAACACTGTGGACATCAACAGAAACAGCCGCTCTGACTCAGCGTTTGCTAATCGCTGCAGTGTAAGCGTGCACGTTTAACAGTGCTTTTACAAAATACCGCATGAACTACTCTGCTTTTCTCAGAGATGCAGGTTCAGATCCAGTCAGTGTCATGAAAAAGGCTGTCAGTAATATCTGGAGACAGCTATCCTGTTATCAAGAGCTTCAGGACCGATCTGAAATCTGCCATCTTTGCTCGTTCTCGTTTTCAGGTTGTTAAACCATTAACCAATCACCTGAGCCATAAAGGTCATGTGACTAATCGTATGCTGCAGGACAATGACATAGTGTCAGCACTGATTGGCTGATGACATCACAAAAACACCAACATCCTCCTCAAGCGGTTCACTGGTGACTGTGATGAGCTGTGACGTCACATGCTTTTAAGAGCCTCCGTACTGGAGACACATTTAATCATGAGAAACTTCATTTTTCATAGCTTCTCATAAGTATTTCCTAACAGGAAGTCATTCTATGAATGCTTATAGATTATATGACGAGGTGGTTTAGCAAGAAACAATTCATTTTTTATGTAAACCAAAGCATTTTCTATGTGTTCTCACATCACTGGTCACTTACAGGAGAATCTCCCGAATCACATTACTCACAGAAAAGCAAAAGGCACTGAATTCAAGAGCCTGTCAGCAGGAACTCTCACTATCTGTGTGTGTGTGTGTGTGTGTGTGTGCTGACTCAGGCCCTGACAGAGGTGAGAGAGAGACCGCTAGATGCTGAACTGTCACAGATTCTTGAAGAGGACACTCGTGTCACATCAGACACACTTTCTGTCCGTCACTACAGCAGTGTTTCTCTGTCAGCGCCGCTGGTCTTCTGCTCAGACTGCATGACGCAGGAGTCTCTGTATCAAACTGAGCTATTCAGAACATTAATCAGGATTTGCACACTTTCTGAAGAACATATGAAAGTGCTGCCTGTCGCAGTGCTGCCGTGGGTGTTGGCCAGTCTGTTACTCTGAAGATGATCACTTACTCTGAGCAGCGCTTCTCCATGTTGCTGTCTTGTGTGAAAAGAGTCTTTAAATGAGCACTTAATCAACATCCATACTCCAGTATTCATACTCCAGTATACTAGTGTTAGAAGGCTCATCAAAATACCAATCCTACATTTTATAAAGTGTTTAAAAACCTAAAATAAAATAATATAAGACATGGAACGTGTAAAATATAATCAATTATAAATACAAAATATAAATCATTTTTTTATTTTAAATATATAGTATTTTAAAATGCTAATTAAAATAATGCAATATAAAATAGTAAATTACTTAGCCTAAATCTAATACAATCTTAAAGTATTTTAAACTAAAATGTAATAATGTAATATAATAATAAAAATATAATATAGTATAATATATTTTAAAAGTAATCAGTATCAAAGTATTAAAACATTTTAAATATAATATTGTATTATTCAAATAAAATAAAAAGTAACTCATTTTTTCAGTTCTTTAAAATATCAAATATAATAATATACCATTAATATATATATATATATATATATATATATATATATATATATATATATATATATATATATATATATATATATTAATAATCCATTAAATATAAATCTTAACCCTAAACATTTTTTACAATAATTGTAAATATATATATATATTTTTTTAAATGTATGGATGTCAGATTAATTAATCGTCATTTATCACTTCCAAAAATAACAGTTTGTGTTTACATAATGTATGTGTGTATACTGTATATGTACAGTATATATAAACACACGCACATACATGTATTTATTTCAGAGATATTTACATGTACAGTATATATATATTCATATTTATGCATGTTTTATATTATATATAAACATATATTACATATATCTCTGAAATATATAAATGTATGTGTGTGTATTTATATATACTGTACATATACAGTATACACACATATATTATGTAAACACAAACTTTTATTTGGATGCAATTAATCACGATTATTAATTTGATAGCCCTAAACAAACAAACATATATATATATATATATATATATATATATATATATATATATATATATATATATATATATATATATATATATATATATATATATATATGTGTGTGTGTGTGTAAATTAATAACATGTGATACATTGTTGTATCATGTTTCCACTACTGTAGGTAGCATAATGTATTGTATACTGTATTCTTCCTTTATTTTCTGTTACTCTGTGTCTGTGTTTTAAGATGCATTGCTGAAGAGTTTCTATTCATGCATGCCTCATACTTCTCATCTCTGAGGCTATGATTACTCTTATCTAAAGCTGTACTAATGTCTAATGCACTAAATCTCTTCTAATTACACTCCTCCAGCAAGCTAAAGATGTCCCACATGAGTGAGGATGAAATGTGCCTGAATGATTGATACTTGAGTGCTCCGTGCCTCTATTAGAAGGAGACGACCATCAGTGACTCTGCCTGTGTACATCTGCTCTTCAGCTAAATCCATGTTATGTTTCCTCTAGCGTGAGTCCATGCAGCCACAGACTGAGCGCCTCATGATACGATCAGCACACAGACCTGCGATGCGGAGGACGGCCCTCTCGGCCGGGTCCAGCACCTCTCCGGAGGCGGATCTGGAGCGCTTGACCCGCTGGTGTTTGGGCAGGTTCCAGGGCAGCGTGTCTCCGGGACTCGGCGAGCTGCTGCGATCACTGGAGCTCTGCTCGGCCGGAGGAACATCCATCAGCTTCTCCATCACCTGACAGATTCACAGCAGACACAGTGCAGTCGATAAACAGACATATGCATGCAGAGATTCAATGCACTTGACTTCATACAGCATGCAGATCACAAACAAAAACACTGTTGAAAAGCCTGTGTGATGTTCCTCCAGCTGTGACTATCTGCACAGTACAGAACAGTTCTCAAGCAGTCACACATCTGTTTGTGAGCATCTGTCCTCTTGCAATCTGAATTTTGTGTTTATTATGTGAAAACACTGTTGAGATGTTCCTTATGTGATTATACGTAGGCTATATATAGACTAGTGCTGTAACACAGTTGCTACAAGGATGAAATGACTGTCATTCCCAACCTGTATGAGCTCTGTTCTTCCACTGAACACAAGAGAAGATATTCTGAAGAGTAACCAAACAGCCATTGACTTACACAGTATGGGGAAAAAATACTATGGAAGTCAATGGCTACCGTCAACCGTTTGGTTACCAGCCATTTACAGAATGTCTTTTTTATTGCTCAATGAAAGAAAGAAACTCAGACAGTGACATGAGGGTGCAAATGATGACTGGATTTTCATTTTGGGCTAAACTATCACTTTAAATGACAAAAAATGCATTAAAGTTGAGGGACGAATGTGAAATTACATATCTGGTTTATAATTAGACTTGCAATCATATAAAATAAAGAACAAAAGGGACTATCATCTGAATCAGCAGGTTCTCTGATGATCTAACATCAACAAAAAATAATAATAATAATAATAATATCAGGTGAAACCATGTATACACTACATTTGTAACAAACTGTGAGACTGACACGAACAGAAATATTACGATGCATTTTATTTATGCTTACAATTAGCTTGCTCAAGCATGTTTTTAAATTAATGTTGAATTAAAACGGTTTTGATTTAAAATGTTTGAAATAAATGGGCGTAAATGCGAATTTACAAGATTTCTTTTTTTCATTTTCTGATAATTTATTACTAATTTGTTCAAAAAGCAATACAAATATATATATATATAACGTTTTTCAAAAAGGTCTGCCAATCAAGACAATGGTTGGTCCTGTAAAAAAAGAAAAAAAATTACATGTAAAGGCTCACCAAGAGTAGATGATTAACCACAGCGCTGGTCAAGCCTGTCAGCAGCATCTAAAACATTTTCATATCGCCTGCATTACAATGTAGAACTATGTAAAACCAGTGTGAGATATCCAACTTTATCCCTGTCATGTGCATACTGTACAGCGCTAGTTCAACAAGACACAGTTAACACTGACCGCAATGTTTAACTGGACAGGGCAAAAAACACTGGATGCAACCACTAACACCCACTCTAGATACTGTGAAAGCAGCCTTTTAGGACAAATCCATATGCAAACAGACACACGGTAAGACATGATGCTTGTGTGAGCATGCAGATGTGTCATATAAAGACCTGTCTTTATACAAAGCTGTGGAAATGAGATACAAGTGAAACCCTGAAAAGCATTCATAGCAAAAAACTCCTGCAGTGTATATTAATTTAACTCATAACAGCTCGTTTTTAATATGAACAAGTACTGGATGGATGTTAACTGAGTCATCGAGTGTCTCCTAATGTGGATTATGACAGTCCCATCATCTGTGCATGAGTTTGAGATGAAATATGACATGAAGAAAACTGGAAAAACTGAATCTTAATATGACTTAAAGAAAGAATATTGTCTATTGTTTGCCACTGTAGGCTAACTCTAATTTAGTGAAGTCATGCAAACGTGTGATTTTCAATATTGTTATATATTGTGTTTATTTAGTATACATAAAGCGATCTTTCAATGATCCAAATGTTATTTCCACTCCAGAAGGAATGGAGGAAGATCCACTGAAAGGCATGTTGGAGTCTGTGGTGTGTTTATGTCATGCGTGCACGGAGATATAATCGAGAAGTGTGTTTTAATGGTGTTTCTGGAGCTCCAGGGGCCAAAAGTGCCCATAGCTGAAGAAACACCCGTTTAGAATGCAGATGTGCTGATGCAGGAAGAAAACACTGGAGCATCACATCTGAATTACTATAAAACAGTTGAGAATAATAATGATGCACCTGACTGGTGTGAACTGAACTGCTATTTGTACACAGACAATTAAGAAAAGATTTTCGTATTTCCATATTTACTTCGCTTCACTTAAGCCAGTTATATTTCACTGGGCCCATGCTAACTTTTCGAATAGCTATGATGATAAAAGACATGCAGTATTGTTGGAGACATTATCCATCAGCTGAAAAAAGCACTGCACAAGAGAGCACACACAGATCAGAACACATCTAGCGCGCGCGCACCACTCTTTCCTCGTGCATCCTCAAAATATGATATGAAATCAATATTTATCTGAATCGTGATGAGGATATGTGATGTCTGTGGTATTGTTACCTCTGTCTCGGGGTCCCGTCAGAGCAGCAGTCGCGTCACGCGCCGGTGCGCAGAAGCACGGAAGGCTCGCGCGCGGTCACAAGAGCTGAAGTGAAGAGTCTGCAGTGCGCGCACACACACACACACACACACACACACACACACTCCCACAGCTCACACAGCACTCGCTATCAATGATTAACCCGTGCGAAACAGCGCCAAACGAGACGATGCCCGAACCACACGCGCTTGTTTCCTGCAGTGGAGTGGACTCAAACCTTCTTATGAAGATCATCCACTTCACATCCTCTGAAGCAATGTGGAGTCCAGATCTGACGGGGGTAACACCGCAATGGTTCAATTAAAGAGACACGCGGCGAGGTGGATGTGCACGTGTGGGAACTATAGTACAAGTTTGAGTTAACCGAATAACGTGATTTAAACATTAAACACCAGTAAATGAGGTGTTCTCGGAGTGATTTATCATGCATAGGTCACCATGCTGTAACAACTATTACTGAATACAGACAGTCAGACAGACAGACAGATAGATAGAGAATCTTTTCATTGATGTATGGTTTGTTAGGAGGACAATATTTGTCTGAGAAATACAACTATTTGAAAACTGGAATCTGAGGGAGCAAACAAATCTAGATATTGAAAAAAATCATATTTAAAGTTTTTCAAATGAAGCTCTTAGCAATGCATATTAATAATCAAAAATTAAGTTAGGAACAGTAGGAAATTTACAAAATATCTTCATGGAACATGATCTTTGCTTAATATCCTAATGATTTTTAGCATAAAAGAAAAATTAAAATTTTTGACCCATCCAATGTATTGTTGGCTAATGCTACAAATACACCCCAGAGACTTCAGACACGTCTGGTTGGAGTGTCACTGTCAGTAATTTGTGTTTCATCCTTATCTACAGAGTCTGGTTGGGTAAACTGCTTATAGTCTTAAAAAGTCAGTCATTTGTTTTCTTAAAGACTGGTCATAGCTGTTTAAACTCGGCCCAATTTAAGTCAGAAAGGTTAGACTAGTCATCTCTTGGTGAATTGTAAGCTGGTCAAACTAGTTCTGAAGACATCTGTACATAATGGCTATGTTCATGCAACTGGCCCAGTTTCAAGACGTTGTTGCTGTTAATATTGTATAAGAAATAATAATTCATGACAGAAAATCACACAATGCAGCAGAGGTGTACAGAGAACCTCAAAACCATTCTTGAGAAGAGATCCCTCACAGTGAAAATGACTCCATTATAATTACTCAGTCAAAAACAACTTGATTTTAAGAGAACTTGACTCATACTGAATGAAGGCTTGGAGATACACACGTCCTCAACCCCCTACAGAAAAACGCCAGTGAAAAACAAGAAACGGTTGAATTGTACAATTTACAAATTCTATTTTCTAAAATCAAAATAAAACTCAACATTGCAATAAATGAAGGTCGACAAAACAGCATCTTAAACATCTACAAACACGGACATCTCAGTTAAGCACAAATACTGTAAAAGGGCATAGAAGTAAACCAATCTCCTTCAGGAAGGTCTTAACCATGTCCTCATCCCAAACGACTCAAAATCTGACGACTAAAACAATTATGAGCCAAAGTCTGACCAATAAAAGACGACACATTTTTACATGAGTTGTTACATTTAATGACCCCTTAACAGATTCACAATTACCTGCTAATGCGCTCACATTTGTGTAAAGTAGCCTTGTTGACTAGTTCAGGTGTGTAAAAACACACAAGATCGATTATCTTCAATGCCCTGTAGTTGGCGATATCACTTCTTTTGCGGCAGAAATAAACCGCTGCACAAAAAGTTAGGTACCATGCCAAATGTAGTGGAGTACAGTGTGCATACTGTATGCTTATTCAAACATTTTATCAAGTAGAGAGTTGCTAATATATTTGATACTCAAGTACCAATGCAAGTGATTTCTTTAAAGGTCCACAATGAGTCATGTGGATGCAGGACCATTCAGAATGTGAACATCGTGTTTGATTCACCCTGGATTCATGAATTTTAATTAGCTTGATACTGCTTTATTTTCCCCTCAGGTTTATCCTTTATGAAGAAAAAAGGAAAACTTTAAAGTACTGCATTAATATACATAGATTCTTGCAAACACAAAACTTTGAAAGATACAGCATTCAGATGTTAAGATACTAATGTGCGCATGAGCAAGCTCCGCAAAACAATCCAGGAACCTTTCTGTAACTTCTACTGATCTGAAAATATAAGGTTCTTCAAGCACATTTGAAACAGTTTTAATGGTAAGCAGCGATGAAGACTGCAGTCACTTATGTTTAGGTTTTAAAGCCAGAGCCTCGAGATTGGCCGGAGCGCCCCATACTGTCCCAAACACACTTCTCTCGGTCTGAAGGGCTTGGTCCAGGGGAAGCTCTCTTCCTGAGACCACCACCCTCTTCACCGCCTGGATCACTGGAGCCGGGCCCTGAATCAACGGACCCAGCCACCGCTCGGCCTGACACAGAGCTTCTCCCTCGCCAGAAGAACAATGGAGCACCTCATCAACCAGTCCCATCTGTTTTCCAGTGTCTGGATCCACTTTTCTAGCGCCGCTCAGCAGTTTCAAGGCATTCTGGCTGCCAACGATACGAACCAGTCTTGCAGCTCCTCCCCATCCAGGAACCAAACCCATGTGCTTATGGACGAACTGGATAACAGCATCAGACGTCATCAACCTGGAAATGGAAATAAGCTTCTGTTCCAACAGGGAGATCAAGTAGAGCCCAAAGGGGTCATATCAGGAGGAACTCAAATTTCCCTTTTCAAAATGGCTTGTTGAAACGTATATAACCCAACCTCCAAAACTGTTTTTGTGGTACAAGATAAATTTTGTAACATGATACGTGTACTGCACGGAATTAATAATATTAGGAATAATAAAATGACTCATTTAAACCCTTGTGTGTTAGTACCTGAAGTCGCAGGCAGTGGTGAGTTCTGCTCCTCCACCCAGCGCTCGTCCCTCCACCAGGGCCACGGAGATGAGCGGCAGCCTGCCGGAAACATCACCACAGGACACTGGAGACATCACACCCATGTTTTCTTTCTGCTTCATCATATTCTACACACTACAGACGGTAACTGTGTCCAAAATCACCCTTGTGTACATCACAATTTGTGATGCACTTTTAAAATGAAAGGTATTTACTAGCATCTGTGGCTTTAACATCAATGGAAGCAGCACACTGGTTCATTACAGTGGACTTCAACAACTATTCCCTGACAGGTTCTTTGAGAAACCAAAAATGGCTCTTCTGTGGCATCACTACAAACACCTGCTTTTGGGATCCTATATTTTTGAGAGTGTGAGGTATAGAAATCATAGTGGAAATTAGTGAATGCACTTATTCAATCCCATAATGCACTGCAAAATGACTGTATGACCAATGTCCAAAATCCCAAATCCACTGTGATGATGTTTTTGTTTTGTCTGATAAACACTCATGCAGGTACGCTGTATATATATATATATATATATATATATATATATATATATATATATATATATATATATATATATATATATATATATATATATATATATATGCACACACACACACACACACACACACGAAGTAATAATAGTAGAAGAGTAAAATGTTACATTTGAAAGATAAGCTTCATTTGTGTAATGAATAAAGTAATTAATGTAAGTACAGCCATTTTTGCCGATTCCCAAAAGGAGGATCAGGAGCTGAATTTAATGGTGCAGCAAAGATTCTCTACGTTCTTCTCATTTTGTTTAAAATGATTTCCTGATATTGAGCCCTGGTGTGTTGATCGCTCTGATCTGCTCGTTTCTTCAGAAAGACCAACCTCAGGAGTCTTGTGAGAGTGTTCTGCATGAACTCACACATCTTCATGCCGTCCTGAAAAACACATCCATCATTATATCAGCTGGGAACAGTGTTCTGTCGTTCAGTCTGATGTGCTTGTAAGTCTCACTGCGGTCCCCTTACAACGATAGTAATGTTAGACACGGTTTTATTTTAGTTCTGAAAACTACAATATGTTTTCTGAGTACAGTTCACTTTTTATCTTAAGTGATAGTGTAATGACAATGAGACTTCCTGTGATAAAGGGTCTTAGAGAGATCCTCACGTGTGGGTTAGCGATGGCTCTGACTGCACTGAGGTCTGATCCAGAGCAGAAGGTCCCCGCAGCTCCCTGCACAATCACAGCTCTCCCTTCTGTCCAGGTCTCCAGTTCACACAGACGCTGCTCCAGGTCAAGCATCATGCTGCCTGCAGAACACAGGCAAAACAACACAATACAGTTATCAAGACTATTCATCATTTATCATGCCTTTGCGATTGCATTCACTTTTTCAGATTTATGTCCAGATTTTATTTTACTGTTTAACTCCAGATCCAGACGATCAATCTTAAAATATGAAAGTACAAAAAAAAAAACATAAATTACTACATTTAAAAACCTAGAATTTTCTCACAGCAAGAATGAAATCAACATAAATCAATCAGTTTAATTTATAGTGTGTAAAAATATGGCAACAGTTACACCTGACCACACGCATCCGTTTTTGCCCAACATTTTTTTTTTTTTTTTTCTAATGAAAAATTTTAGATGAAATATGAGTTATGTCATGCGTGAAGAAAATTAAGGTACATTTTATGAGCGGACAAACTTTTGTTATTGTGCACCATTTCCAATCAAACTGTTATTTTGTCAAATTATGCAAAAAATAATTAATATATTTATAATATAATTATAAAATATTATAGAAATAACATTTGACCGATATTAGTTGAGTATGAAGCCCCGTAGCAAGACAGCACTCTGCTATTTCATTCCAAACGTTTCATAATTTCTCCACTAAGTTTTTAATGATAACTGATCCAGACAGAGTGCAGTGCGCGAGGACCTGAGAGCGCGTTCCTGCGCGCGGGGTTGTTGAGCGTGAGCAGCGCAACGCCCGAGTCCCGCTGCTTCCGGAGCTCCACGGATCCTCCCGGGAAAGCCTGCAGCTTCTCCCTGATTCCCTCGGTAGATGAGCCGCTCGTGTGGCTGCAGACGGCTCGGTGCTGCTGAAGGATCCTCGCCACGGAGCCGCGGAACCGAGCAGCTCCACACACACTCATGCTGCTGCTGTGTGTGTGTGTGTGTGCAGCACAGGACAGTGTCTGAAGTAAACACGCACTCTCTATAATCAAACTGTAATAGAAGACTTCAAAGGATTGAATTACATTAGAATGCACAGTACTTTGTATTTTATATTGTGCTGTTTTTAATGCATCTACTTGACCTGTCTCGAGCCGTCGGAGTAACTTTAAAAACCGTCCTGAAAGAAACAAAGTATTGATATCTAGATCCCGCCTTCTTTCACCGCGCACTCCTGGATAAAGCTACTGTAAAGCTACTGCTATTTGCACTCAGAGTGTTGAAGAAACTCACAAATATATGAAAGCAGACGGAATTCCCACCAGATATACCGAGGGGTTTGCTCAAATTAGTTTTCTAGGCCATGCTTCAAATGCCCACAAGGGAGAGCTGTTGCTTTTAATTAAAAAGACAGATTGCAAAGACAATGACACCATAAAATCATGCATTCTTGATGTTTAGTGGTTTTCCCTGTTGGGAAAAGGTAAAATTTGTTATTTTTACAGTTGATCACTTGTTGGGACCATTAACCCTTTAGATAGGCCTGTGCAAAAAAATAAAAAATTAAAAATAAATAAAAAAGCTTAGTTTCTGGCTTGTAAATGGAGTATAACAGGAAACTATAGTGTGTGTGTGTGTGTGTGAGAGAGAGAGAGAGAGATAGAGAGAGCGAGAGTGTGAGAGAGACCTTTGCGCACTTACCTTGATGTATCTGAAAAAAATCAAAATATGCACCTCATGCTCTCAGAACTACATGGAGTAAACAATAACAAAGTAAGTGTATTTATGCACCTGCTGCCTTTTGATGGTGAGAAGTACAGACCAAACTAAAACAAGTGGATTTAAACACTTGCATGCCATCGTGCTGTTCATTTAATGGTGAGAAGAGCAGCAAGCAACATGAGAAAGGGCTTGACTTGTACTGAAATTTTAGAAATTATTGTGCAGCTTGACCTCTCCAGCGAGCTGCAGGATGTATTTATTGTCTTCTCCCTCTGACACCACAGACTCAGGAGTATGTATGTTATATATATATATATATATATATATATATATATATATATATATATATATATATATATATATATATATATATATATATATATATATATATATGATACATTTTTACAATAGTTTAATTTAGTGGATGTTTTCATCCATGAACACAACGAAAGAGTAGTGAATTTGCCCACAGTGTATTGTTGGTTTTAATTTTAATTTTTATTATTATTATTTTTTTTATCTAAGCATTTCCCCAAAATATGTGTCAAAAGATTTGTCACCAAAAATCATTCCATTTGCTGAAACACAGAGAAAGTTGTGGCCAGACTAAGACTCAACGTTACCTCCTAGTGGCCGCAAACACCTCCAACAACGCATAAGGGTTAAAGTAGTTTTATAGTTTGTACGTTTTGAAGGAAATACAGAAAAACTGATCATTCTGTGCAGAATCATTCTGTATTCTGTACAGTTCTACATCTCAGCCTGGTTGGCATTACAGAAGATATACAGACCACAGTCCTCTGCACGTGTATCTTTATCTGGCCCGAATATAAGTTCTTTGTCTGAGGAGGAAACAGTAAGCTGTCATTATTAATTACTTCATTTCATGGTTACACGTCTTTAAAAAAGCTGGTGTTTGGTTATAAAGATTACCTGTTTTCAATGACATTGTAGTATCTCCACAGATTGTCCATGGGTTACACTTAAAATATAATTCATGGCAAGGCGAGTGTTTAAGGAACTTTAGCATGAAGGTAATACCTATGTAGCCTACATAAGATATCATATAACCAGAAACAATGAAACAAACCCAAAAGAGTGCAGAAATAAACACGTGGAGCTTTTAGATGACAGTCAAGCGTGGTCAGATTTCAGATTGCTCAGTGACAGGTCGACAGATGCTCCATCTTTTTGTAACACGCCCATGTTGGGCCTCTGGCTTCCTGTTGGGAAAGATGTTTGAGTGAAGCGGAATGAATGTGGAGAAGGATGAGCTGATCTGCGCCTGGGGAAGGTGATCTTTGTCCTGGTATGCCAGCTAAGGTTTTCTGACAGGATGCTGCAGCTGCGAAAACATTATAATTCTGTATGCCACTAAAGAGAGCAAGGTTGAATGTCTAAATGTCTACCCTAGCTGACTAAAAGCTCATGTTTTTGATGTGTTATTGGGTATCGCATAGATGTAAGGTGAAATACAGCCAGGGTTTAATGCTGTAAGTCTTCATTCATTCTCTCTCTCTCTCTCTATACATACTTTGATTATTACCATCTATAGTAGCTCCAGACATATGAATAAACACATAGACATCTAGAAATGTGACATTATTTTATTCTATAAATGCTGAATACAGTTTCATTTGTGATATTAATTATCAAGAAAAGGGATTGCGAAGGCAGTGTCTAATGATATGTCTTGCATCAGATAAGCACGTAAACTGAGCGCAGAATCCATTAGTTTCTGTAATTACACGAGTCAATCCTTTTGGTTAAAGTTGGTGAAAGTATAAGAAAGAGTTAGATGTGAAACAGCTTTTGGTATTCTCAATCAGACAGCAGACATCACACACACACACACACACACGAGAACGCAGACAGGAAACAGGTCTACATTGGCAGCGATAAAATATAAGGATGACAGATTGAAACTGGTTTATGGAAACAGAAAGCATAATATGCACTTGTAAATCACATTGGTAGAAAAGAAATATACATGTAAACCAGTCTTTGAGAAAAAATATCAAAAAAGGCATTGGTTATAGAAATGTAAACAACAAAATCATCACTTGGACAGTCATTGTTGGTGTTGCACAGGTAATCAGGCAACATGTACAGCTTTAAAGGCATTGTGCGTGATCTAAGGGCGTTTAGATGACGGTCTCTGTGTGGAAGGTGGAGTAGGTGAGTGTTTGTCTCTGGGTGAAGACTGTGGGTGGTGGTGAAGGAGTTGATGCAGATGATACGGACGAACGGCTGGCCCAACGAGAGGGCAAACGTCTCTTTGCTGGACATGCAGGTCGTGAAAAGCTCTTCTTGATCGTTACAGAAGACTCTTTGCATTGCTGTTGAGACAAATATTTTAATGAAACCTCAGTGGATTTAAATTTTCCTGTCAACAGCACAATAACCTACATTAGCTCGTGTGCTTTCATGTACAGATCTATCGCAGAACATGTGTGAATGAATCTAACCTGACTGACAGGATGTTTCCATCAAATCACTTATACTTTGCATTAAAAAAAGAGGAGCCTTATTTTAATTATTCTCATTAATGTACTTAATGCAAACCTATAGTGCAAGATACGAAGAAATTATACATTATTTAATTTGTGGAGTAAGCTGATAAATCTTATTTTCATACAACAAGATGATTTTTGTTACTGCAATACAGTTCCTTGTACTTTTATTTCGATGCCATTGCATTTAACGGCAATGGCTGAACTTTTGTCTCCTGCACATGTTCTCCATTTTAGAACTAAGTAAAAATAAAAGAACTGATTCAATCTCTCTAATGCTTTTCTGACTCATCTGACAATCATTTTGAGCCATTTTGTTGTGCAATTTACAAAAGCAGGCCGTCCGTGCAGAGGACTAGTTTCACTAGACTCCTGGCCACGCTACATGTTTCTGTAATTACACCACATATCTTGGCCTCCTGTATAAAAAAACTGTTAATTTAAGTTTTCTAAAGAGCTAGACATGAAAGATGTCAATTAAACTTGGTGCTACTAATTCTTTTTATGTCAAGCCTTGAAGGAAATGTCCCAGTTTCAACAATAAGAAGCTTCTGGGCTCCTTGCTTTGAGCTATCTGCCAATTCTTTCTAACAGAAATTCAATTTAAGGAATTTTAATGGTGCTGCTTGGATGGTTTTGTGGGAATGAGGTATTTTAACAATAAATACTAAATATTTCCAGACTTGAACAACAACAAAATATATATATTTTTTTTAATAATCTTTCTAATCTGTCATTTGACACTGAGAACAAACTCTGATCGCACACATTCACCAGTTACTGTGTGTATGACTATACAGCACTCATAGAGAAACCTATAAAACCACCTATTATGTCTGAAATAAAATGTTTTAATGAAAATTTGTGTTCTTAATATTTATATTATACAATAAGGATTTTTACCTGTATTTCACATGTGAAAAGAGTTTGCAGGTGCTCCATCACTATTTAACCGGGTGTATATTCACAATAAAACTGACATTTTAGCAAACGCATTGGGAGCAAAGAATAAATAAATACTACTTAATGGGACTGTTCACCCAAAAATTCTGTTATAATTTACTAACCCTCCACCTGAAGGTAGCCACTGACTTCCATAAAATGGGGAAAAAAATACTATGGAGGTCAGTGGCTACCGTCAACTGTTTGGTTACCAGAATTATTCCAAATATCTGTTATTGTGTTCAACAGCTGAAAGAAATTCATTCAGGTTTAGACCAACTTGAGGTTGTGTAAATAATTGCACCATGATTCCAGTTCGAAGCAAACATATATAGTATGTTCCATTCAAAGTGCATTGAAGAGTGTGAGGATTGGAATTGAGAACCGCTGCTTCAACACACTGTAGTTATCTACACTTGTGCCTCATACACTTCTCCGGCTGAGACATTTAGCATGTATTTGAATTAGGGCTGTCGCGATATACCGGTATTGACAATAACCACGATATTCAAATAAACAATTATCGATATCGTGTTAATTTAGTGTATGAGGATATACCGGTATTAGTGATAACCGAAAGATTTAAAATGAACAGTTCTCTTATGATGACACCACATGTAAATACTTGGTAGCAGTACCTGGTTGAGTGCCCAGGTGGCAGTATCGTGCCTTAACTCTGACACCTGTCACACAAGAAGAAGACACAGCACTCATAGCTACTCTGAGGAGAGCTGTGTTCATCAGAGTACGTTGTTATTATTTTACTAGTCATAGACTGGGAAATATTATATTACCTATTAACAGCGGTTTTCTGTGTTCATATACTTAAGTAAAGGGTGATTATTTTAATAAGTACCGCGTTTTCTTTACTCGTCTTATTTTTGTATTTGCAATCACTACGGCCTGTGCGTAGTAGCACTTCATTTCTTTCTTTGTTCAAATCTATGAACAGTTACACGATTAAAACGGATCTTGAAAAACTGAGCGACCACATTACTACATTAAACTCTGTAAAATGTTAAGTTGGTCACAGTGCCATGCACTTAATGCCTCATCTGTGGTCATTCTTCAATAAGGTTCATTAGTTAACAATAATATCATTAGTTCATTGTTCATTCATGTTCGTTAATACATTAATGTTAAAAAATGGCATCTTATTGTAAAGTGTTACCATTAATATTTATTCATCATACTGTTGAACTTGACAGTATTTTCTCTCTTGTTATTTCATAAGAGCTTCAAAGAAGACGGAGAAAGCCAGAGTCTTGTGCTCTGCGTTTATCAGTGTCAATATTATGCTCGTTGGGTGAAAAAGAAAAACTCAATAAACCAGTAAAAAATAATTTGACTGATATCTTCCCCACCCCAAGATTTCTAAAGATATGACGATATATCAACATTGTGAATTATTATGGCCACAATAACTGTGATAGGAAAAATCTAATATCGTGACAGCCCTAATTTGAATGTTTGCAGTTCAGGTGAAAGTGTGTGCTTTTGTGGCTTGAATGGCATGGGTCTATGTTCGGGAGTGTCCTCAGTACTGACCTGCACCGTTACATGTGTCTCTTTGTGGGCTATGGCCTGGTGGTGCGGTGTGTGTGTTAGTTTCTGACTGGATCTGGGCTCATGTTGCATGTCCAAGATTTCCAAGAGGTCCACGAGGTCTTCCTTCTTCCCTGGACTGTGCTGTGACTGCTGATGCTGCTCCTGAGATCTCTCCCATTCCTCGTAAATTTTGAGAATCCTCTCAACAGCTCCATAGTTGGACCTAGACTCCATCGGACGAGGATAGGCCGCTAGCGTAGAAGGCTTCCATGGATTCTCATCTAGAATCCGAGACCTGATGTCTTTTTTTGCATGTTTGGGTTTTTTGTCTGCTCGTTGTTGGTCTGTACCAACATCCAGAACTTTGCTGCACCTTTCCATCTGGGTTTGCCGTTGTGGTGCAGTCTGTAAAGGCAGTCTGTAAAGGCTTAACCTCACTGTCTTGATTTAGACTAAGTTCCTGCTGCAGAGATGAAGAGATAGTGACAAGGTTCTTTGTTTCCTTCCTTCTTCCCTCATCTCTTGGACACTGTGCCACAAGATCCGATAAGAAATCCTTCGGATTGTCTTCAACATGCTTTGAAGGACTGTCTATAAGCTTGTCCTTTGATATGACCTCAGGAAGACTGTCAGAAGAATCAGTGGATACAGTCATGGAAATGTCCTCATCACACCTAACTCCCATCCCTGCCTGGAAGAGTGCACGGTTGAACTCTGCAGTTTTCTGCTCAAGTCTCTCATTTCTGGGAGTAGCTGTAGTCCTGGGATATGTCGAAATAAAGTCTAGCGATGCAACAGAATCTGTAGACATGCTCATGGGATGAGCATCATTTTGCTCATCTATTTGGTTTAGACTGCGATCTGAGGATGCTTCTGCAATGTCCACATTGGAGGGGCAGTGCTTAGCCGGTACATATCTGGATGACTTGTTGCTGCCAAACCTACTTCCATCGCAGGACCAGCGGCTCTGGCAGCAGATGATATTGCACTGGGAATCGACAGACACGGTGCAGGCTACATTCACTGAGTCTGTCAGAACTTTCCCCTCATTTTCTTGAAGCATTGCTTCAAATTTTTGTACGACTGCGGGGCTGGTGTACTTTCTGTCTGGGTTGGTTCCTGGCCGTTGACACCCTTGCTCTGTACCACTGGTCTCTGTTTCTGAAGCTGAAGGACTGCTTAGGTACCAAGATGTGCTACGGGTCGGTACGGGTGGAGCTTGTTGTCTTATGTTGTATTGTGGCTTAGCCTCACTTTGCTGCGATTTCATGTTACAACCTTCCCAATTCGTCCAGTATTGCTCATCGAGGGATTTAAGGTCTTCACCCATGTTTTTCAAGTACAAAACTGTGTTCTCCATTTCCGAATTATCCTTTACCTTCTTCACCAACTCAGCCTCTCTTTGAAAAAACTTAGACTCACTGCGGCTTCTACGAAGCAAAACCAAACAAAGCGAGGTCATTATATTGTTGATCTGATTTCTTAGTGATATATGCAGCACCTGTGTGGACTAAAGTTTACCTTTTAATATCAGGCCACTTCCTTGTTTCATCCTGGTAACTACAGAGTTCTGCACTCGCACGGGCGATTTCCTGAAGTGCCTACAAGATGTTGATGAATAAGAGGACTTAGACCTTAAACCTTAGTCCTTGCACCACACAATATAAAATAGCACATCTCTAGCACCACATAGCAGCATCCTAACATGGAACATAATGGATTATTAGTAAATGAACAGTAAATTAACAATTTAGGCTACAGCTCCGTAGGTTTTGTGTTAAGGTGGTTTAGCGTGAATTCATAGCAAGATAGTAATGCTAAATCCTGAGAAATGAACTGTTTGTACCACCATTAGAGTGGTATGAGCAACAAAGTCTCACCGCATTTAGAGCAGTACTGTACTTCTTTCTGTCACTTCCACTGGTTATTTCCATGCTCTGAAATCGTTTGAAAGGGTTAAGGAGGTCATCTTGTCCAGTGAAGCAGGACTTGGTCCCCATTTTCTTTTCCAAACAGCTTTCCAGGATTTCTTCCAGCTCTGCAGTGTCTATAGCCTGTTGTTCAGCAGCACCTTGCTGATTTAATAGTTCACTTTGATCGCTGTTGCACTGGTCACTGGATTCACTGGTGTTGTGACTGAGTTGACTTGGTTGGGAGTCGATGCTGGCATTGCTTCGCTGGGTTAAAGACTCATAATATTCAATGCTCTGGGCATCTGACGCATAGGTTACTACACTCGACAAAGTGCTGGCAGGACACGAGCTGAGCCTCAGTGCATTTTGTCCATCAGTAACTGGTCTCAGAGAACTTCCCGCACGGTTGGACCTCACTTCATTGTACAACTGGAAAAGACAAAACAATTATGTAGTCCTTGGTACATCTTCCAAAACTCTGACATTTATCACTTATAGCTTACCAATACCAATAGCTGGTTTGTTCAGTCCTGCAGAGTTTAGCTCCAGCACACTTGCCTGAAAGTTTCTAGCGAGTCTGAAGACCTTGACAAGCTGGTTTAGATGTGTTTAATTTAGCTTGGAGCTAAACTCTGCAGTACAGTAGCACAGCAGGAGAAGGTTGGGACACCCCTGCAGTACAGCATGGCCTCGCAATCACAATATTGTGGGTTTGATTCCCAGATAATTAGGGATGCACCGATCTGTTCCTCATTCAGACGAGACTGATCCGAATCCTATATAATGCCAATACTATTCTGTGTTATTGTTAAGCCCCGTGAAGGCCACAAAACATCATAAAGCACCATAAAGTTTTGTGCAATATATTCCAAGTGTTCTGAAGTTGTTTTATAATTTAATGTGAGGTACAAATGAATATTTAAATCATTAAATTCAAGTTCTCGTAAACTCTTCTCTCCGCTGTCTCCGCTCTGAGTCTGTCCTCCTCCATTCAGCATTAAAACTGTGCGTCGTGTTCGGTTACGACAGTCAAGACCATGAAACTCTCTCTAAGAGTATTCAGTGTTCCTATTATTATACTTGATCTGTAGATGAAGCATAAAATGACTTTATCTAGCTGGAGTTTAGTGCTGATTCTAAAGCATGTTACTTTCACTTTTATTTGTTTCCCACTAATAAATGTTTCTTACTTCATGTTTTGATTTTATAAAATGACTGTGCACTCTCTAGAGTAACCTTTCCTGCTGAATTATCCACTGTCCAAGTTTTTAACAGTATTTTTGTCATAGAATATGATTTCTTTTTTTCATTTGTTATTTTTCTGTATAATGAAGTTGTCTACATTAAGTAGATTGTGTTTAACACACAAAACAGTTGTGTTGAGGTCAACACACAGAGGTATGGAAAATCTACATTGATAAAAAACCCCACTGTGCTAGTATCAAAAATGGTATCGATGCATCCCTACAGATAATGCATGACCTGATAAAATATATACCTTTAAAATGGCATAAGTCACTTGTTTGCCAAAATGTTTATTTAACGACACACCAAAGTCTGAGTCATGGTTTAGTCTGTTGTCCCTCAAATGCAGTCCTAGATACCCCCCCCCCCCCCCCCCCCCAATAATCCAACAAAGCTTACTTGCAGAGCTTTCATTTAGCATGCAAGTAATCAGGAATACTTAGGGAATGGGTTTGAAACAAGATCCCGTTCTCTCCGCTGAGCTGTGGGGAGTGGTGCACATCTGCAGACTCACCTCCTCAATCCTCCGCTGCATGTCCATGAGCTGCTTCTCCCACTCCTTCCTCTCAGCCTCAAAGTGTTCCAGCAGCTCAGATTTCTCCTTCACCCAGCCCTTCTCACTGTTCTCCAGCCTGCAGCGGAGGTCCATCGCCTCGCTGTGAGTGTCTGCCAGCAGCTTCTTTTGTTCTGCTCTCTCCCGTTTGAGAGTTTCCCTTCGATCTGTGACTCCTCACAGTCTCCACCACCAGACTACATTCTCTGGCTTCTAGCTGTTGGAGGAAAAGGGGCAAGGATTTGCTGACCACCAAAGAGGAAATGGGTGTATGGGACAGTTGAACAGAAAAAAAGAAAACATTAAGCATTTAGGGGAAACCTATCTCCAACAGGAAGTAATGGACCTTGAGTCCTCGCCAATGCCTCATCGAACGCCCAGCCTAAGCCTACTCACACAAACAGCTCAGACTAGTGCTGAGAGTCTGGCATGTAATGGAGAGGCCACATGGGTATTCTGACCCCCCGATGACAGCAGACACTAAAACCATATTTGTCACTACTGAACTCTGCAGCTGACAGATGCTGTTGATGTCAGTGAGACCTATACGCTACATGAATCATTACATGTTATTGTGCTCGTTGCTTTTCTACAGATTTCTTAATGCAAGTTTTTTTTTTTTAAGAATGCTTTTTAGCAAGAATGCATGTAATTGATCAAAATGGACAGTTAAGACATTTGTTATAAACTATTTTTTTTTTTTTTTTTTACAAATTAATGCTGTTCTTTTGTATCACCTTTTCCACAAAAACATTCAGTAGCTGTAAATCATCATATTTTCATGATTTCTGAAGATCATGTGACACTGAAGACTGGAGGAATGATGCTGAAAATACAGCGGAGCATCACAGAAATAAATTACTGTTTACAAATATATTCACACAGAAAACAGTTTTTTTGAATAGTAATAATATTTCACAATTTTACTGTTTTTAATGTATTTCTAATCAAATAAATGCCGCCTCGGTGAGCAGAAGAGATATTGAAAAAAACAGTAAGACAAAACAACTTTTGAATGGAAGTGTTTATCAAAAATCTCTTCTGAACATATGAAGATGCCACTATTCCACTAAGCCTAAAAATAAGTCTAGCATGTCAAATCAACATCTTAAAATAGCTGAAAAATCCTGTCTTGCTTTGGAATAAACCGGCATGCTCCACTATCTGTGCCACGGCCAAGACAAAAATAGGTGAATCTTGTTAATGCTTCTCATAACAAGGGTGGTAGGTTGCTGCTGTAGTTTTAAGACTAAAATATAATGACCGCAGTTGGTGTGTGCTCTGTGTCTGGGTAACAATGTCACAGAAACAGCTCTCTATTTATAGACAGCAAGACCAATCCTTTAGCATCTCACATTCCTGAGGGTGGGGCCTGGAGAAACTCATCTCTGTTTTAAAGATCACAAATATGCTCAGAAATATGCTGGCACATACCCTGCTGTGAATGCCTAGTGGGAAAAACTGGGACAAAAATATGTGCTGTGGTAGGATGTGGACGGCAAAGAAAACAACTTTTTACAGTTCAGTTTGACCCCTCCCTGATTTCGTTCTCTCTGTACCAACGAATACACTGGGTGGATCTGTGCGGGTAAACCTGAATCGTTTTCTGAATTCAAACAAGTGCAGTTGTGGCGAAGCAACACACGAGTCCATAGAGTCACTGTTATAAGGCTATTCTTCTGTATGTTTCTGAAGTATTTCAACTTGGACCACAGCATAACGGAGTAATGTCCAGAGGTGCAGTCAGTCACGAGATACAGCATCACACAGCCAGTCAAAGCTCCTCTTCTCTTCATCTCTGTGATAACATTAGGATAACATATGTATAAAACCCTAGAGAAGACTGAAAACTCACCATGATGATTTGGACTGTGTCTTTATAAGGATGTTATAAACAGAGGGACAATTCAATAAGATGAAAACTAATTAATAGTAGATGCTATTTTTAATTTGGTAACATAGTTTCCACATATCACTCTTATATAACTGTGAAATGGCCTTTTTTTTAATTCTTTGTAGCTATTATCTGATACTGCAAAAGCGCTGGTCTTCTGTCGCAGCTTACCCACAAAGCTCCTGTTGACAGCATATATTTGTGCTTGATAGTGCAAAGCCTACACAGTTTCTGAACTATGCTCAATTACTTTTTATTTATTTTTTTGCTGTCATTTTATTAATTTAATTATTTATTATAGGGGTGGGGTAGTTTGATATTTTTGCATTTAAATTTTTTTCTAAATTGGTTTGTGCCTCATATTGTACTTTTTTTCTGAAAAGACGTTAAATATTGTAGCTATAATACACCCTTTATTTTATTTATTTATTTATTTATTTATTTATTTTTTACTTTAGCCTACATTTCATTCAATATCTCTTTTTCAAAAGCCAAAAGTCATTCTTCTTAATTCCCTTCTAATCAAGTTGACACTGTGACAACTTACCCCAAATAGTGTGATTATGTGTATATTTGACTATATACTACCGTGCGAACGAACTGAATAGGTCTTTTTAGTCAACACTTTAAGTAGTTTTGTTTCTAAACAGTGAAAAAATAAAAACGCCCCAGTCACTGGAGTATAAAGAGATGTGTATTTCTCATACCTGACCAATGCGACTGTCCAGCTCTGACCTCTCCAGAGTCCGCGCGCATCGATCCTCCGTGTACTGCAGCTCCAGCTCACCCCGTTTACTCTCTTCACGCTTCACCCCCGACTGCACCTCCTCTAAAACACACTTCAGATCCAACAACATCCTCCTGTTCTCCCCACCCTGCAAATGCAACGCAGAATAAGAGGAAAGACGTCGGCATTGCACGCTGCTGTTTGGTTAAATCAAATCCCCTCAGGTCGCATGCTTCTGTTTGTACTTGTATATCAGTCACTTGTCTCAAAAGCATTTGCTTCTCCACTCTCCACTCCTCCTTCTCCTGGTCGAAGCGCTTCTTTAATTCGAGTTTATTTTTCGTGCGCGTGTGTGGCTCGTGACTCGGAGTTTGTCCGCCTGTCGCATCGGATGCAGCGGTGATCGCGCACGCAGCAGCTCCAGGTGAAAGACCGAACCCCGGCGGGACTCTGGAGCTTCTTACCGGGCCTCTCCAGACGCGAGCACGGGATGAACTCCCAGCACTGCGCCTTGCTCACACAGACGCTCGATCCATTTCCAAACGCATTCCACATCTTTCAAACAAAAACCACAGCCTCTTTTAACTATTTGCAGTTGCAGTCCCCATATGACACACTAGGCGGATTATTAACCGAACCCAGCCGTCTCTCCTCCTCTGCGCCGCGCGCGTCTGTTGCTTCCATGTCAATAAAAGACAAGCTCAGTCTGTCATTCTCTAGAGCCGACTTCACAGTGAAAATTGATAGACAAACAACAAACTAAAACCTTTTAAAATGACCATGGACTTTTATAATATATGTATTTTTAAACAGCAATATTACACTCAGTGTTTGTTTCTAATCAGAATGAACTTGTAATCTAATAGCCGTACATTTAAATCAAGTTCATCAACAGACGGCAGCGGTGACCTTGCTTTATTTTAAAATGTGGCCTACATTCCCCTTTTCATAAGTAAAAACTGTCAAATAAATACATATGAATTATGCCATTTCTGCACCACTGGTGCCACCAAACGGGATTGCAAACATATTTATAATAATTGATTGTTCCAAGACAGCTTCATGAATAAGCTCCTCCCCCAACTCACATCATTTGTCGAATCGGATTAGACGGGTAGCTACAAGCAAATATGAAAACTCTCAGAAAATTAGACAATCAAAGCCTTACTCATTGTTTTTAAAGCTGCATAGGAGAAAATATTTGACACCAACAAGCTTTATTAACAAGTCTGTTTACATATCAACCTAGGGTGCGTTTCCCAAAAGCAACTATGGTTGTAAGCACTATATGGACGGAACTCGTGACCATAGTTGGTTTTGGGAAACACACCCCTGATTGGGTCACACTAACAATGTTCAGTTTCAAAGTTTAGGTTAAGTAGAAAAGACCCTAAAAATTAAAACTTTAGAGTGTATTTTACCACTTTTCACAAGATTGCTGCAGCTGAAAGTACTTCTAAAAATAGACAACCTACTTCTTAAAGTATTTTTAAGGGTGGTAATGAAATGAAGACAATGAAACAGCTACCCATATTCATTGTTTACAATGTAAAGCAGATCATCAACCTTTAAAACTAAATTATATCACACATTTAATATTCTGAAAGTGTAAGGTTTCAAATGGGTTCTTGATGTCAAATGGTTTTATGTTTTTTTTTTTTTTTAGAAAAATCATCTAAGAAGTGGAGCGTCAGAGAAGGGCTTCACTTTGTCCTCTTCTAACAGATTATACAATTATCACCTAAAATGCAACATCAAGAACTTAAATTGTATCAACATGTTTGGAAAACACAATTTAAACTCTTTTAATTGTAATATGTTAATTAGACGCACAAACAATACTCACCAATCATACTGTGCAAGCAGTGAAGCACAGCTGTCATCTGTTTTTGAGAGGAAGCTTGTGTTTGGTTGAATCACTGTAGTCTGTGCCTGAAACGATGACCACTTCCTGTACCGTGCATTACCTTAATGACATGTCCAAAATCAATATAATAACTTAAAATAACAGAAAAAAAGAAAAGGAAGAAAGTAGAAAACCTATAGATGAAATAAATGAAAAATGAAGTCTACAGAACAAAGAAAAGAGTGAAAAGAAAGACTAGCTTGAAAATAGTGGCATATGATAAAGATGAAAATAAGACAAGGATGAGAATAAGCAAAATAATCGGTTGAAACATCTGGGTTGAGATCAAAATGGAGGAGGAAATAGAGAGAGAGTGAAATATTTGTTACACGTCTTCAAGATTATTGAAAAGAAAGAACACTTCTAATTCATCCATGCAACAAACCATAATATATAAGAAATTAAAGGAAAAGTCTGATTTACAATTTTCCATATTCACTCACACTTGTTCCAAACTCATGTGCTGTTTAGGAAGCAGTTCTCACTATTAGCTAGTTGCTTATTAGCATGCATGTAACAAGCGTATTGGTTGTTTATTAGTACTTATAAAGCACATATAAATGCCTCATTCTGCATAACCATATTTTATATCCCTAAATCATTGTAATCCATACCTAAACTGAAGAAATAATAGTTAACAGTGGTAACTGGTCCCCAAACTAAAGTTTGACCAGTTTTGACTGATTTATTTTTAAATGTTAACAAATGCTTATGCAGTTTTCTTAATCATGCATCTTATACCAAGACTTTTGATGTCGTACCTTGTGTGACAAACAGACCAAAACTGAAGTCATTATTTTCTAAAAATCCTGTTCTCCACCACAACTGTCAAATCAAAATGCCAGATTTGATCTGCAAACATCATCTAAACAATATCGAGGTCAACCCTGGTGCTATATTTTATTTGACGTCAGAATGCAAAGTGGTGAACATTTTTGGTGAATATAAACAATTTAAAATTCAGTCTGTTCTTCACACAGAAACACTTGAAAAAGGCTAGAACAAACAGGGCTTTGAACAACATTATGAGAAGTATTAAATAATGGTTGAATGTTCATATCAGGTCAACTATTTCTTGGGTAAGTCTTGCGTTTATTCGCACTTACTGACAGAGGCTCTTCAGTTTCTCGGTCTTCTGGTTTCGGGACATCCAGGCGGTCGATGAAGTTCTGCAGCTCCTTCCTGAAGGCTTTCATCTGAGCATTGATGCGGTAGAGCAGCTCGTGCTCTCGTATCCGGCCGCCCTCGTCATCCTCATCCATTCTTCCGAACAGCTCTCCGTTGGTGGCGTAAACACGAGCCTCTGCGATGATGGTGCTGGTGTCAGCGATGAGTCTGTCGATGGTCCTGCTCAATCTCTCCGCCTCCATGCGGATATCCATCATCTGCTGGCGGTCTCTGAAACCTCTGGATAAATAACGTCCCTCTGGGGTGTAAAGAGAGCGGGTGGGAGTCAGGCACCGGATGTTGCGGACCTCATCGGAGTCACTTTCTCCGCCGACGGGACCCTCACGTTTGCGGTGCGGCGTGAGACGAGAGCAGTCGTCGTCGCTTTCCCTGCGGCCGCAGTCGCTCTCTGCGTCGCTGTCTCTCGGGCTGCTGCGGATGCCGAGGTGAGACGCCAGATCATAGCGCTGCATGTTGGAGAGCAGCACGCGGTTCTCATACTGCAGCTGCATCACTTTCCCACTCAGTTCGTTGATCTGTAGCCTAGCGGCTTTCAGCTCTTCCTGCATGGCTTCAACTTTTGCCCCATCGACTGCTCCACTGCTAAAGCGCGATCCCTCGTGTGACCCGGCCTTGTATTTGAGCTTGTTGAGCTCGTTGGTCATCTTCTTATTCTGCTCTTCCACGTCAGCCAAGCTGCGGCGCAGGAGCTCAGCCTCGTCCTCCACCAACTGAAGCTGCTGACGGAGTTCGGAGAGAGCCGCGCTCTGCTCTCTGGACGAGGGGTCCATCGTTCCTCCAGACAGCTCATCCCCGCGCATATCCTCCAGCTCCGCCTTCAGCCCGCGGTTTTCCACTTCCAGCTCCACGATTTTGCGGCCTAATATATTGGCTTCTTCTTCCACCAGCCGCAGACGCAGCTTCAGCTCGGACTCTCTGGTGGTTGGAGGACCTCCGGCCTCACCTTTGGGGAGAGGACTGTCTACATCACCGTAAAAGGAGCGGTACTTGTGCAGCTCCTGCTCTAAACGGTCCTTCTCTTTGTCTATCTTAGCCATTTTCTTCCGCATTAAGATGGCCTCTTCTTTGATGAAGGCCAACTGGCATTTCAGATCTTCATTTTCCTCCTGTAGAAGATAACATGGTTTTGAAATGGATGTTTAAATAATGCTTTCAAATTTTTCATGCATTAATGTGAATGAAAGAGTGCTATGCTCATTTACGTTCATGCATTTGGCAGCCACATTTATCCAAAGCTACACACACTGCATTCAAATTCAGAATTGTCAGATTGTCTTTTTTGTGTTTCATTGTGCTGGTCAAAATTTGGGCTGGTTTGGGATCAGTTTGGTGGGGTTTGAAGGTAACGCATTACAAGTAACGAGATTAACATAATCATATTATTTTCCAAGTAACTAGTAAAGTAATGCATTAATTTTCAGTTTCTTTTTCTAATAAGTAATGCAAGTTACTTTGTTTTCCAGATTATTCACTGACAGCTATCCTGTCCATGTGTTGAGAGAAATTAGGAGTGACATGCAGTTCCTTCAGCCTGAGACTTATGAATTTCACTTTTGGTGTAAAAGGGCCTTTACAGATGCATCTGTATTATGGCTGCCCGATATTGGGAAAAAAGGACATTGCGATATTTTATTTTTCTGCGATATATATTGCGATATGAAATCTAATCACATTTTTTCTTACAAACAAAAATGGGGTGAATACACTTAAATTCTCATTTTAAATGATTTATACATTGACACCATCGTGTCACTTGATTAAAGGGGAGGGGGGTGAAATGCTATTTCATGCATACTGAGTTTTTTACACTGTTAAAGAGTTGGATTCCCATGCTAAACATGGACAAAGTTTAAAAAATTAAGTTGTACGTTTGAAGGAGTATTTCTGTTCCCAAAATACTCCTTCCAGTTTGTCACAAGTTTCGGAAAGTTTTTTTCGAGTATGGCTCTGTGTGACGTTAGATGGAGCGGAATTTCCTTATATGGGTCCTGAGGCACTTCTGCCGGAAGAGCGCGCGCTCCCGTATAGCAGAGCACTGAGAGCACAACAGACTTCACTGATCAGAGCGAGAGCGTCACGAAATGTCACAAAAGAAGTGTGTTTTTGGTTGCCAGGGCAAGACAACCCTGCACAGATTACCAAAAGAGAAACAGCATTAAGGGACCAGTGGATGGAGTTTATTTTTACAGAGCATCAATGGAGTTATGCAAGTGTTTGTGTTTGTTCCCTGCATTTCGAAGATGCTTGTTTTACAAACAAGGCCCAGTTTGACGACGGATTTGCGTATCGTTTATTTCTTAAGGATAATGCAGTCCCAACGAAAAAGGGTCACGATCGTGTGTTGGAACCCCAGGCGTTGAGTAAAACTGCTTCAAATATCTCTGCCTCCTTGTTAGTGCGTCCCCTCACATGCCAGAGACCCGGGTTCGAGCCCCGCTCGGAGCGAGTCGTTGCTGCTGCTGCTCTCGTTCAGTTTCAGCCTCGGGATCTGATTCTGGATCATAAATAAACGGCTGAATCTGACTGTTAGCCATGGTTTGTTTTGGATGATGGTTTTTTTCCTCACGGTAATGTCACAGCTTCCAAACGCTTTCAACGCAAAAGCCTACTCACGCTCGTGATTTTTTAGCTCCGCCCACACGTCACGCCTCCAGCCGGTCGTGTTTTTCCGGGAAAAATCGGTACAGACTATCTTTCTCTTATGAATATAATAAAACTAAAGACTTTTTGGAGTTATGAAGGATGCAGTACTACTCTATAGGTACTCAAGATTAACAGGATATTGAGTGAAAACGAGCATTTCACCCCCCCCCCCCTTTAATATGAGCAAGGGAGAGAGAGCAAGACAACACTCGTGTTGTTTGAAGACGGTGAGCGTGCGGCCGTCTCTCTCTCCCTCTCTCTCCCTCTCTCTCTCTCTCTCCCTCTGTCTCTCTCTCTTATGCTCTCTCTCTTTCTCTCTCTCTGGCATGCGTGCGCTCTCTCTCGCGCGCTCTCTGCGAATCACATTTGTCAAGGGCCGGGGAGCAGCTGGCCCGTACAGTTGATGAATAACGGATCAACTACGACAGCCTACATCGCACATCCTGCGATGTGACTATCGTGGATTCGTACATCCTGATGCTTAAATCAATATCAATGCTTAAATGACACATCGTGCAGCCCTAATCTGTATCATTATTAAAAAAAAAAACTAAGCAAGCCCAGGCAAAAAAAAGTAACGCAAAGTAAAAAATAAAAGTAACATAAAAGGAGCATAAATGCATTACTTTCCATAAAAAAATAATACAGTTAGTTTATGGAGGAACAAAATATTGTAATGTATTACTTTTAAAAGTAAATTTCCCCAACTCTGGTTTTATCATTTAGAATTTATTGGTAAATTGGTTTACAAACGAAGCCTTGGTGTTCATGTACACCATCCAAAGCCATTAAAAAAGCTTGTAGCTGTATAGTCAAGTGATGGCTATGCCAAAGTGGCATAAATATTAGTTGTATACATTGGGAGAGTGAACCCAGCTTTTGTTCTGTTTGCACATTATTATATTAAATATAATTTTTTGAACACGAATGACATATTTTCCGCTTTTTTGGTGTGTGCATGACCCAAAACACGAGCTGCACTAATTATATTGCTTATCACATGCGGTCACATACTTGGCTTTTTTTGTCTTGACTTGAATTGGCTTGTTTTTGCTGTTTGTCATTGAAAAAGATGCGTGTGTTTCCAAGGGTTAAGGTCTGTTCATTTTACATACTGTAATAGTTTCTAAAAAAAATCCTTTTTTTTCTTTTACTGTACTTGCCATGTTTTGATCTGTTTAAAATTGATTCATTTTTCTAATTTTATTTTTGTCACTATTTAGTTTTATGGGTTAATGTCACGATCTGTAGCTGGAGTGCGTGTGAGATTCATTAGAGGACACTCCATTCCAGACTCTTGCCACTTCACCCTGGACTCCATTTCCCATAATCCTTTGCCAAAACTCATCAATTGCAATCACCTGTCTCTCATCACTCTCGCACTATAAAGGTTGCACACATCCACACACACTTGGCTGATTATTGTTTACCCTGTTTCCTTTGCATCCATGTTTCTTTGCTTTGCCTTGCCTCGCCTCCTTGTTTTTGACCTTGGACTGTTTATCTGGTTCATCTGGTTTGCTGCCTGCCCTGACCTCTGCCTTGGACTGTTTCTGTTTTCGATTTTGGATATCCTTTGACATACTTGACACTGTTCTTTGATTACTGCCCGTTTGCCAATTCTCTATAATAAAGCCTGCATTTGGATCCTCAACTCTGTTGTCACGACATCTCCAATGTAACAGTTAAATGGTTTTGGCTGAAACTGAAATTCAGAAGATGAAATTCTATCGCATTATTTTGGCAGTGAACGTTTTGAGCTGGAAATCATCAACCTGGTCTGGCAACACTGTTCAAGGTACACATGCACAGCTTGCTCTTCTGCTGGAACTACAGGATGGCTCTGGATGAAAACATTGCTCTTACCACTGCTGGGGTTTGTGGAGTCCTCTTCTCTGATTTCTGTACATCTTTTCCTCTTCGTTTCAGAGAGAGCTAAAAGAAATATCATTACGTATTCATAATTTGCAATAAATTGGAAATAAATATAATGGAACTTCATTATCTATAGAGAAAGTATCTGTATTCTCAAAACAAATAATGCTTGATGTGTCTGTGCATATATATATATATATATATATATATATATATATATATATATATATATATATATATATATATATATAATATTATTTTCATCTTTCTACTTAAACATTTCATATTTAATTCAATGCCTTTTTTTGTAATTTGTGAAATTTATTAGCAATTTCTGCGTGAAAATGGTTTAAAAAGGTTAATTATATACCTTTTTTGTCCATTGCACTGAAAGTGGCTGTTTGTCATCTGTATACTTCCAGACGTTCTCACCTCTTTGGTCTTTTCCAGCTCATTTTGTAAGGCCTGTTTGGTCACCTCCACTTCAATCAGCTGTTGCCTCAGTCTTTCATTCTCTTCTTCTGTTTTCGTTCGTTTCTCCTCCTCATTCTCCAGTTCGTTGTGCAGACGCACAGACACATCCTTGGCCACCTGGTCGAGGAATTAACATTTTAGAGATGTTGTCTTTTTACTGTCACTGTCTCGTTCACTGTTGTTTTGTGATTGTGGTTTTTAGACTTTTTTGACACTAGTTTGACTGAAGAATGTCACATGACCTGTGCATTACTTGTTTTCGTGCATTATAGTTTGCCTTGAGGATCTGACTCTACCTTTAGGTCTTGCTCCAGGCTCCTCAGCAGTTCTCCGTCAAATTCACCGGTTTCTGCGTATCGCATTCTCTTCCTCTCTGCCTTTCGCAGGCGATACTGAAGGATTCGGCAGTTCTTATGGGCTCTCTCCAGTTCACGCCGCATGTCCTGCAACTGACAGGCGTCTTCCTCGTAGAACGTGTCCCTGATTTCATCCATCTCTGCTCGCATTTCTTCAATTTCATGCTAATAAATCACAAGTTCATATGTCAGTCATGTTTGCTTACAATATGTTACTATATTTAATATGTTAATAAAACCGATTTCCTCCAGCCACATTTCTCATCCTACACTGTAAGAAATTGCCAGGAATTTACAGTATAAAGAGTATTATATTACATTTTACATTTATTCATTTAGCTAACGCTTTTATCCAAAGCCACTTACAATTGCTATATATACAGTTTTACCTTAAATTTACAGTTTAATACCGTAATTTAATTGTAATGATATAATATTAATATGCCAGCTTATTGAGGTACTGAAATCTGTTTTGTACCTTTGTATTAAACTGGTAGCCACCAAAAATAGGTGGTGATGAGAAAGTCACGTGATGAAACAAAGCCCATCACAAGCAGCTTTTATATAATAAGAAACATAGAAGGTGCAGAGTGTAATTCACACAGACACTAAACTGAAATATGCAATAAACAGTAATTTAACAACATTATATGTAACATACCACCCTAATAAACATAACAGATAAGAAAAAAATAAATAAGAAGAAACAGTTATTTCAAAGGAAAAATGTCAAATTCAACCAAAATTTGAAATGCAACAGAATTCTGGGAATGTAAGTTTACGGGTTTTCTCTGTAAAGTTTACAGGAAATTAACGTTAACCATTTAACAGGTTTATACTGTAGCACATCGTTTTTTTAACGTTAAGATCACTTATTTTTACAGTGCACTGTGAAAGTCATGCAATTATTACCCAGGAATATACTTTAATTAGACACTAATGCTTTAACGGTGTACCGTCAGGTATTCGTTCTCTTCCTCCAGTCTCTCGATCTCCTCCTGCAGCTCCCGGTTCGGCGGAGGCGAGGCCTCTGAGGGAGGCGGCTGTGGATCCGCTGGCATGCCGCTTTCTTTCTTCAAGCTTTTGTTCATGTGAAACTGTATGAGTTCAGACTGCAAGCACCCCTCCCTCCAGAAGCCCGGCCCGCATCCTACAGCGCTCTTGGCCGCCTGCTTCCCTCCGTCGGCTCTCGCGGTCTCTCTTTTCCCCTGAGAGGATTTCGAGGAGCTCGGCTGATCGGACACCACCCGAGCAGCACCGGAGCCCGGGCCCAACTCGTCTGCGGCGTGGGGTTCCTCAGAAGAGCTGCTGCGCTCCTCGATGCTCTTGGTCTTCTCCGCCCTTCTCAGAGTCGGGCTTTCAGCACCAGTGGCGTGGACAGCTGCCGCGCCTTTGGCCGCGTGTCGCTCTTTGCCGGTGAGGACAGTGACCGGAGAATTACTGCGGCTGCTCTTACCGCCGCCCCTCGACGCGCCGGGTTTGCCAGACGCGCTTCTGGACGCCGCTTTGGACGGCGAGGACGCGCGCTGCTGCTGCTTCATGCTGCTGTTTTCCACAGAGTCCATTCTGTCATCTGTTATCCATTTTATCCTGCATGCAGCTGAGAGGGAAGACGATTCAATAGTATCAGTCATCTGTAGTGGACCATACGCTCATAAAAAATGAGCTTAAAACCCATCTGGCAGCTGGTTTGTTGCTGGTCTAACAGAAACAATGACCAGCATGTTAAAAAATTGATTTTTTTCCAGCAGTGGGCCCAACCCATCACCAAACAGTCCACTTCAATGCGGACATAAATGGGAAAATATCTATATTATTTTGTTCGTGTAACAGGTTTGAAAATGTGAGTGCATTCGTAAGGGTGTCGACCTGATTGATTATTGTGAAGTCAGAGGATGTTATAAAGGCAGATCAGATGTTGTCAGGCCTCTTTTTCACGTAGACATTTACAGTAAGTCTCTGATGATAAAATCAAGACCGACACCCACTATTATCTCAGACTCGTGTCTTTTCAATTTGCATTTTCTTTCACTTTACCGATTATTTTCTATATAGGCCCGACTGATATTCACTGACGAGTCAGTTGGTCCGGAAAACAAATATAAAATAACAAAGAGACCCATCATAACAGCAGCTGAGACTCAAATCTAGAAGCATCATACATTATTCCCAACTCTATTCAGAGACACTGCTAAAGCACAGACTCGTTCTGTTACATTCATGTTAGCCTAAGGCTACTTTTAAAATGTCCATCTTAGATTCTACAGTAAACCATCTCCATGTAAACCAAGACTTTATTTCTGTCATCGGGTCGCGGTGAGGTGTTTTCTTATAACGTTTCCAAGGTGAACGAATCTTTCTTTGTGTCCATCCGAGCAACAGACGCATAGACAACATAATTCAACATCCCATAATAACAGACGAACACAGTCCTTACCTTTTCACGTCTCATCTTCTCATCTTCATAGTGCGGGCGAAAAATAATGGCAGTGTAGAGCGTCCAAAACCACCATTAAACTGATCAATATTCACACGTCACCGAGGGGCGGAGTCTCGAGCATCAGAGGCGTCTATCTATCTATCTATCTATCTATCTATCTATCTATCTATCTATCTATCTATCTATCTATCTGTCTGTCTGTCTGTCTGTCTGTCTGTCTGTCTGTCTGTCTGTCTGTCTGTCTGTCTGTCTGTAAATATTTGTATTTAGCTCAATTTGTTCAAAACAGGAAATACAACACAGTTTGTTATTATTTATAAATAGTAAATGTAAAATAAAAAGGAATATTGTCAAGAAAGATAAACAAAGAAAGCATACAATTTTATTTTTGAAATTTTACAGAACACGCATAAGTTCTTGATTTTTACATCCAGTGACTCCAGTGAATCAGTTTCAACTTTCTTCTTCGTCTTCTGGTGTTTGGGTGTGGTTTAGTGGTTGTCAGATGATGTCAGCGCTGTGGGTGAGCTGAGGTGAGACTGACAGATCAATACAGCTGAGTCTCCATCATCACACACCATCACTAACACTCACTCCTGCTCTGCTCTCAGTCACACCGCCCTACAGAGCATTATTTGTATGAATTTGATATGAATTTTCAGTTTTCTCTGAATCTGGATACAGCAGAGTCAAACCCGTCTATCACAGGACAGATCATAAGACCTGCTTTCAGTCATTGACTTATTGTTTACATGCATTAATATGATGTACTGTCAAAATCATTAACATGAGCACATTTGTTTTATGCATGATGTAAGACTGATTTGCCTTAATGGTGGCAGAGTTTGATTGACATAATCACACAGTGTGTGTCTCTCTCTCTCTCTCTCTCTCTCTCTCTCTCTGTGTGTGTGTGTGTGTAGAGGGCGGGGGTGGACAGACGTGACCCTCTCTGTCCAGCTGGTGTCTTAAGGCAAGGTTTCTGATTGCTGCCATTAGCAGAAGGCACCAGCAATGAGTCTATTCAGTGCAATGGACTGGTGTTTCACAGCGGGAGAGTTTATAATAATGAAGTGTGCAACCATAAGGCTAAATAAGAGAATGGTGTTTTTAATTCGGGCATAAACCAACTATATGGACTAGAAAAAAAGAAAAAAAAAACAGCCTTAAAGGGACAGTTCACCCAAATATTCAAACTCTGTCATCAATTACTCCCCCACATGTTGTTCCAAACCTTCATGAGTTTCTTTCTTCTGTTGAACACAAAATAAGATATTTTTTAAGAATGACGGTAACTGTAACCATAGTATGGAGAAATATATATATATATATTATTGAAGTGAATGGGGACCAGAAACTATGGTTACAAAATATCTTCTATTGCAGGATATAAATCCATACAGTTTGGAACAAACTGAGGTAAGTGAGTAAATAAATGAATTTTCATTTTGGGTTGAACTATGCCTTTAAGAAACTCCTCCTGCATTGTTTCTACTGCAGACATGAATGGTTTCTCAAACAATGCATGAGCAATTCACACCAACTGACAGCAACACACTGAGTTGTGTGTACGCTCAAAATCTGAGGTCAGTAAGGCTGCATTTATTTGACCAAAAATAAAGTAAAAACAGTAATGTTAAGGTACTATTAAAAACACAAATATTATTATAATGTAAAACAGCTGTTTTCTGTGTGAATCTGTGTTAAAGTGTAATTTATTTCTGTGATGCTCCGCTGTATTTTCAGCATCATTCCTCCAGTCTTCAGTGTCACATGATCTTCAGAAATCAGAATAATATGATGATTTACTGCTCAAGAAACATTTCTGATTATTATCAATGTTGAACACAGTTGTGCTGCACAATATCTTTCTGGAAACTGTGATGCATTTCATTAATATTCTTTACTGTCACTTTTGATCAATTTAATGAATCCTTGTTAAATAAAAGTAATAATTTCACGCTGACCCCACACTTTATTTGTTTTCAGCATACTGCAGGAGTTTGCTGCTATTTGTGGCTGAACTGAGCAACGCCTTCGTGATGGGAGGAACAATAATAATAAAAAAATAAAAGAAGATAATTTGTCCGACAGGCAGGAAGAGGATCATATTACTGCGGCATCCGTGGAGAATCAGAGCGAGAGCTGTAGAGAACAGAGACGGCCGTCTGCTTCCACAGTCACATGATCTCTGATTGAGTTTGGACGGTCAGACACTGTGTGTGGCTTGCCTCCTGGAAACCAGTTTTGTTTGTTTATAAAATGGGTGTGTTTATGGAAAGGGGGATTTTAAAGCAAATTTCTGTAATTTAAGATATCATATCAGACAGAGAATCTGCAATTCTTTAAATTTTATATATATATATATATATATATATATATGTGTGTGTGTGTGTGTGTGTGTGTGTGTGTGTGTGTGTTCAAATATTCATTGTGTGTGTTTTGTACACTTCATCAAAAGAGAAGTCATTAATACTAGAATTGTCACGTGTCATTACCCTTCTTCTGATAGCAGCTGAATAAAACACGTCACATTAAAGTAGCAGACACTCGTTAGGAAGAACAGATGGTGAATCCCATCAGTCAGAGAGCAGGTGTGTAACGTTACCATGGAAACATTTGTCTTTGCTGAGGAGGAGGAGAGGAGAGAGGTCTGATTGGTCCTCTGAGGATGAATGAGTGAGGGTTCGGAGCGGGAGCGGGAGCAGATTTATTTTCAGATAAATTTTCTTTATATTGGTTTTTTCTTAGTTCAGTCAGGTCACGTGAGTCACGCTTGCATCAGCTGACAGTCTGCTGTTCCTGACGTGTACCAATCCAGTCTTGACACCTATCTCCTGCGGTCTATTTAAATTCCCATTATTCAGTGTCCCTCCATCGCATTGCTGCTTGCAATAAACTCCCTCCTCCAGCCCCAACTCCACCAACTGAACCTGTAATCTGATCTAACTTGTTCTTTCTTTACAGTGTCTTCATTGGAAGCAGTCTCCATGACATTTTGTTTACAACTCATGTAATTGAGACTTGTAATTATATATTAATATTACCCCAGGGGGGTTTGTCTTGCTGCTTTCCCTGCTCTGTCCAAGCATGGCTGCATGGACAGGCGTGTGGAGTGTTGCCCAGAACATAACCATACCGCCAACACTAACTGTATGCAATTATAATTGTCATTAACTATACTTGACGGAAGTGGTCCTGATTGAACCAGCCTTAAGGTTCAATCTCTCCATTGATGTCTGGTTTGTTAGGAGGACAATATTTTGTATACAACTATTTGTAAATCCGGAATCTGAGGGAGCAAACAAATAAAAATAGTGAGAAAATCATCTTTGAAGTTGTCCAAATGAATTCTTAGCAATGCATATTACCAATCAAAAATTAAGTTTTTATATATTTACGGTAGGAAATTTACAAAATATTTTCATGGAACATGATCTTTACATAATATCATGATGATTTTTGCCATAAAATTAAAATCGATCATTTTTGACCCATACTATGTATTTTTGGCTATTGCTACACCCCAGAGACTTCAGACTGGTTTTGTGCTCCAGGGACACATACTACCAGGCAAGATGCTGCTTGAAATGTCATGCTGACCATACATTTCCTGGCTCATGATTCACCGGGAGAATGAGAGGCTTTCTGGGAAATGAAGTGTCTGATAACAGTGACTACGCATTGGCTTTTAATTTATTTTTTACATACAGCAATGTTTATCTGTCATTTGAAAAGAAAACGAACAGTTGATGATCATTGCAGGGTTTTTTTAAAGCACAATGTACAAAATTGCACCGAATATACAACATTACAAAAATTCAAGACAAAACACATGATGTACTTCAGGAACTACTCGTAATGAAAAACAATGAGGTGGAGCTTAAGACTTTATTTATGCCAATGCAGTAATAATGCAGCTACAAACATTTCCCAAACCTGTTTCGTTCAGATGATGTGATGTTGTCATTATCCCAATAAAACTAAAAGCTATTTTATCCCATGAGACACTTCAGATGCTGATGCATGATGCATCCGTCCTAGCCATATCAGTTTCTTTGGTCTGATGTTTGATCCATTTCAAAGCCAGGCTGCAGAAGCACTGAACTGATATTTATCTTTCCTGTCATTCATGTTGGAGCTTTGACTGATTCTGGACACGTTTAAAAAAGAAACAAAACAGTATAGATGTATGTTCTCAGTCACTGGCCTCGGTAAGCTGCATGCTTATTTCTGAGAGAAGCTGAAGCTGCACGATATCTGTTTAAAGGACAGGACCGATGGTAATATATCCTACCAGCAGCTAAACAACTGACATGAAACATGAACGCTTTAAATAAACAGACACTTACATATGCTTTACAGATAACCGATATACAGAGAGGTCCAAAAGTCTGTAAAATGAAGATGAAACATTTCAGACTGAGCTCAACGTGGCTAATCAAATGTACTGTAAGTAAATGCCTGCCACTGATCATGTGACTCAGATGGGTTTTTCTTTATCCATTGAAGCCTAAGATGCTTTTTGGATCTCAATCATGCTGGAGACATTCAACTACAGAAGAAACCCCACTAGTGGACGTGTGGACCTCGATTTTATAAATGATGGAAATCATAAGTTTGACATCTTAAAGTCTTTCTTATTATTAGTGTACACTGATGAGACATGGGTCTTCTCTGGCATTAGGACAGCAATGTAAAAAAGGCAGATACATAAAACAATGTGCCAAACTAAATGGGATAGATCACCAAAAAAATAATAAAAAACATTCTGTCATCATTTACTCACCTCAACCAGTTGCCGGTAGCCATTGACTTGCATAGTATTGCAGCAAGTCAGTGGCTTCCGTCAATTGTTTGGTTACTAACATTTTTCAAAATATCTTCTTTTGTGTTTAACATAAGAAAGAAACTCATATCAGCTTAGAAAACGTGAGGGTGAGTAAATGATTTTTGGGTGAACTGTCCCTTTAAGGAGGACGGTGAGGAAGGATATTGTTCAGTCTCTCTACGTCTAGGCTCATTTTTTCCCTTGTTTGTTCATAACAATTAGTGACTGACTGCAGGCGTGTGATGACCTTTAACCTGTCGGATGTTTTAATCACGCTTGGCTCTGCCCTTCCTCCTCCTCCTGCCGCTCTCGGATGCGGCCGGTTTCTCGTCCGTCTTTCCGTTGCTGGAGCTCAGGGCTCCGTTGGAGGCTCCGTTATGAAGGGCTTTGCCGGGTTTGGCCGTGGTCTCGCGCCGGGGCTGACGACGGTACGTCTGGTAATAGAAATTCCCGAAGAGGATGATGAAGGTGAGGGCGTATCCGATCAGACACCAGTGCATCCACTTAGGGAACGGACAGTCGGAGTACAGAGACAGAGCCGTGTGGCCGATGGTGACGTGAAACTGGATCTGAGGAGGACAATACCACACAACTGATGAGACTGATCACTGGATTAGTCATTAGTCACCTGTGTGGGATAGTAAAAATTCAGCTTCTTTCACATACACTACCGTTCAAAAGTTTGGCGCCGGTATGCATTTTAATGCTCACCAAGACTGCATTTATCTGATAAAAACTAACAGCAATTTTGTGAAATATTATTGCACTTTAAAATAGCTGTTTTCTGTGTGAATATCTGTTAAACTGTAATTTATTTCTATCACTTTGCTTAAATGTTTTGGGAAAACTGAATTGTAGTATACAATGCTTTATAATATGATGGTAATGGCAGCAGTATTGACAACAATTGATCTTAGTTTTTTTATTATTATTATTATAAATTCTATGCATACTATAAATACCAAACAAATGGAAAATATGCAATGTATGGTGTGCAAAGAAGAACCATTTTAATAAATATATTACATAAGGAAATGTTATCTGGTTATAAGAAAAGCAAAAAAAAATTGTGAAATGCTGGACATGTGAAATGTATAAAAATGTGGATAATTAATTAAAGAGACACTTTGATATAAAATACTACTACTATCTATCTGTCATTGAGGTTTCTTTTTTCTAAAGTTCCCCTAACTGCAGAATCACCATTAAATTCCACATCGTTCTCAAATTTTCCATATTTTGTTTTCACAATTGCTTGCAAAACATCACAATTTACCATTTGAATGATGGTCAGATACTTTTTCCACCACAGATACTTCTGTATTTTTGGACCGAAAGCGGCCAGCCCATAATACAAGTACATCAGGACATGGATGGCTGCATTCATATGAGCCCCGAAGAACGCTGCGGAAGAGAGACATACACATTCACTCACAAGTTACACTACCATCTGTTGTCATACAGTATGGACCACTGTTTGTTGTTCTATTTCGAGCTTGACAGATCTGTGGCAGAATTGTTGTTGTGTGGACAGATACTTCAGTATTTCTCCGTTGCATAAAATGCACAGTATGTTTCTGTAATGATTTGAGGGTGTGTAGATGTACGGTGTATGATACTCACACTGTCCACCGGCGACCCATTTGATGCCGATCCACCACAGAGTGAACATGGTGCAGTGGTGATAGACGTGCAGGAAGCTGATTTGGTTGAACTTCTTGCGTAAGATGAAGAACACAGTGTCGAGGTACTCCACACCTTTAGAAATGAAGTACCACCACAGAGCTGCTGCCACCTGCCATCACCAGACGAGAGGAAGACTTCAGAGCTGCACCGCTTACTCATTTATTATTACATTCCTTATGAAGCACACTAGAAGAAATTATACTTTAGACCAACTTAAAAAAAAATGTTACCACCAAATGTATTAGTTTTTTTATTTTTATAATTATTATATTTATTCTTTTGTTCAAATCTTTCATATAAAAAAAGGCAAATTGGTGTACCATTCATTCATTTAATTCATTTATTTAATTTATTCATTTATTTAGACAAAAGCCATAAAGTTACTTAATGTAGGTCAATATAAAATATTTTTGGCCTTTTACAATTTAATTTCCCAAAAACAAAAGCTAAATTAACAATAATATGGAAGCAGAATTTTCACTTAAGATAAAACTAAAAACATTTTATGACAATTTTTTTTGATTTAGTTTACTTACTATACATAAAGACAACTATGAAACACCTTATAAGTTTATTGTGATGTCTTTATAAAATATGCATAATATTTTCTGTTATATAGCTACTAACAAAAATAAAATAAAATAAATGTATTAATAAAAGCCAGTGTTTTATGTTTCTATGGGGAGTGTTATTTGCTATCAGACAAACTGAACAAAACAGGTTTAAACTGAAAAACATGATTTTTGATTAGAGCAAATCAATAAATGCACTTTAAACAAATGATAGTCATTTCACTTCTTTCAGTGCATATGGCTAAATATTCAGCTCTTTGCAATCATTTATGTCCTCACACAGCTGTGATTTAATACTTGCGCATTGAAAATCATAGTTGGACAAAATCAGATCTCTCAGTTCATGATTGTGAATTTAAGCGGCCTTGAATTGAAATGACAGCAAGAACTCAAAGAAATTATACAATTGTGGAATCAAACTAAACAAAAAATTGTTCCATAATGATTTTAAGCTAATTATGCCTATTTTTCCAGTGATATATATTTTCTTAGTTGATTACACATATTGATCTAAACTAAGTTTTTTACTGCTGAAAGTATCAACAGACATCAGTCATTCCCCCTGCAATACAGCATAACAGATTAATTAATATAATCATCTCATGTTTCTGGAAATACTTAATATGTTGTGTGATAATATCATGATGGGTAATTCATGCTGAATATGCATTCTTAAAAAGTACTGTTTCAAAGCCGAATTACAATTCTGCATCTGAACTCAGGAACTGTAAATGGTGCTGAAATGAATCTGCTAGTATTTGAGTGTGAAAGTCAGATGGTGTGTGTGAGTGGAACCCAACTCCCTGGCTTTCCCTCTCCAGTGACATGCTTTGGGCCAGTAACTGGAGAGCAGAAGTGCGTGTCAGGTTTCAGAGCACAGTCTGGGACAGAGACTCAGCACACTCACCCTCACTTCATTGGGATCGTCTGAGTAGTCCACAGGCTGGCAGATGTAGCTGTAGTTGGCCGCTCGCGCAGCAAGGAAGAGCTGAAATACAAGACGTTTGGACTCTTTCATTTGACTGCTGTAAAGGACAATTCCTCATCGTTACTTTCTTCTCTTAATGCTTAAGAAACAAAAACTGGCAAAAAAAAAAATGTGTACAGGTGCATCTCAATAAATTAGAATGTTGTGGAAAAGTTCATTAATTTATTAACTCAAATTGTGCAACTCGTGTGTTAAATAAATTCAGTGCACACAGACTGAAGTTAAGTTCTTTTAATTGTGATGATTTTGGCTCACATTTAACAAAAACCCACCGTTTCATGATCTCAACAAATTAGAATATGGTGACATGCCAATCAGCTAATGAACTCAAAACACTTGCAAAGGTTTCTTGAGCCTTCAAGATGTTTTCTCAGTTTGGTTCACTAGGCTACACAATCATAGGGAAGATTGCTGATCTGACAGATGATCAGAAGACAATCATTGACACCCTTCACAAGGAGGGTAAGCCACAAACATTCACAGAACGCTGTTCACAGAGTGCTGTATCCAAGCATGTTAACAGAAAGTTGACTGGAAGGAAAAAGTGTGGAAGAAAAAGATGCACAACCAACCGAGAGAACCGCAGCCTTATGAGGATTGTCAAGTAAAATCAATTCAAGAATTTGAGTGAACTTCACAAGGAATGGACTGATGCTGGGGTCAAGGCATCAAGAGCCTCCACACACAGACGTGTCAAGAGATTTACTGAACCACAGACAACGTCAGAGGCGTCTTACCTGGGCTAAGGAGAAGAAGAACTGGACTGTTGCCCAGTGGTCCTTTAATTCACATGAGAGCAAGTTTTGTATTTCATTTGGAAACCAAGGTCCTAGAGTCTGGAGGATGTGTGGAGAAGCTCATAGCCCAAGTCCAGTGTTAAGTTTCCACAGTTTGTCATGATTTGGGATGCAATGTCATCTGCTGGTGTTGGTCCTGTTACGTCCCAGGCCCTAGAATTTCTAGTAGTCCTCTTGTGGTAGGATTTATTCAGCCCAAACATGAGTTATTTTTTGTTGTTGTTAGAACCAAGGTTTATTTTTGTTTTCATGGGAAGCTGTACCCTTACGAAAGGAAACTATATTTACCAATATATTTCTTAAAATATATTGTGATATATTGTATTATATATTTTATATTTTTATTTTCTAATATTTTATATATTTGAATACATTTAACAATATATTGATGATCCATATATTATATAATATATTGCAAAATATACAAATGATTGCCGCTTTCAATATATTGCAATATATTGGAAAAAATAAATATATATAAGAATATATGCCTAAGTAATATATTACATGATATTTTCCGATATACGGCAATATATTTTTTTGTTTCATAAGGATAGGGAGGTGGTTGCCATTTATTTTGATTATACTCCTGTTTAAGATCAGTTAGGGAGTTAGGGTAATCTCTTGTATTTTGTTTGCTTCCTTGTGTTTAATAAATTCTATTCTGTTTCCACATTACTTGTGGTGTTGTGTGAGTCAGAAGAAGGGAAAAACTCCCTCCATTTTTCCACCACTTTCTTTATTACTCCTTCCCATGTCTAGACTGGGGAGGCATGTAATAGTCCATTGTGTTTTTTGAAAACCAAAGTCACTGCACCCATTTACCAAGAAATTATGAAGCACTTCATGCTTCCTTCTCTTGACCATCTTTCTGAAGATCCTGATTTCATTTTCCAGCAGGATTTGGCACCTGCCCACACTGCCAGAAGCACCAACAGTTGGTTAAATGACCATGGTGTTGGTGTGATTGACTGACCAACAAACTCCTCAGACCTGAACCCCAGAGAGAATCTATGGGCTAATGTTAAGAGGAAGATGAGAAACAAGAGACCAAACAATGCAGATGATCTGAAGGCCACTGTCAAAGAAAGCTGGGCTTCCACACCACCTCAGCAGAGCCACAAACTGATCACCTCCATGACACGCTGAATTGAGGCAGTGTTTGAAGCAAAAGGAGCCCGTACCAAGTATTGAGTACATGTACAGTGAATAAACATACTTTCCAGAAGGTCAACAATTCACTAAATGCCTTTTGTAAATTTTTTAAAATTTGTCTTATGAAGTACTCTAATTTGTTAAGATAGTAAATTGGTGGGTTTTTGCTAAATGTGAGCCAAAACCAACATGATTAAAAGACTTAAACTACTTCAGTCTGTGCACTAGATTTATTTAATACACAAGTTTCACAATTTGAGTTGACTTACTGAAATAAATGAACTTTTTCACGACATTCTAATTTATTGAGATGCACCTGTATGTTGAAGGATGTTGAATGGATGCTCTGCAGTGAATGGGTGCCATCAGAATGAGAGTCCAAACAACTGATAAAAACATCACAATAATCCCCAATTAATCCACAGCACTCCAGTCCATCAGTCAATGTGTTGTGAAGCTAAAAGCTGCATGTTTGTGAGAAACAAATCCATCATTAAAATGTTTTTAACTTCAAACTGTTGTTCATAATCCATAATAACGCTTCCTCCAGTGAAAATCTCCTGTTGTTTCTCACATTAAAATCAAGTCACAGATTCGTATTGAACTGTTTTTGCTTGTAGACGTTGCTTGATCTGTGCAGATTTCTCTCCTGATTCAAACCAGACTTTTCCACCGGAAAGAGCAATATTATGCATTATGGATTATTTTATCTGAAAGCAATGATTTGAAGTTAAAAACGTCTTAATGCTGGATGTTTCAGCTTTTGTCTTCTCCAGATGTTCACTGATGGACTGGAGTGCTGTGGATTATTGTGATGTTTTTATCAGCTGTTTGGACTCTCATTCTGACGGCACCCATTCACTGCAGAGCATCCATTGATGAGACACTGATGCAATGCTTCATTTCTCCAAATCTGTTTCCATGAAGAAACTAATTCATCTAAATCATGCACATTTTCAGCAACTTTTAACTTTTGGCTGAATTATTCCTTTAATGAAAATAGAAATGGGAGTTATTAAAAGAATGAGCAAGAAACCAAAACTATGAATGTGCATTACAAATATATCAAAATAAGATTAAACCAGAAAACATTACTAAACATTACTAGCTGGTCTGATTTCATTCATTTCTCCAGTCTGACTTGGCTGGATCATAAATACCCAGAGTGATGGAAGCAGCAGTGGGACATGTATAGCTCTTTTAATGTATGGCAGTGTCCTGGTGTTGATCAATATCTCGTTTCTTATAAACTTCTAAAAATAATCTTTGTCAAAAAATGATCAAAGAAATAACTTTAATATTTATGAACGGTTAAAACGTAGCAAACCAGTGACATTTGAGTAAAGCAGTAAACTCGTTGCAGTTTGTGTGAGCTCACCTCCTTGAATATGAAGAAGTTGAGGACAACCATGCTGAAGTTGTAGAGGATGAGGGTCTTCCTCAGCTGGAGGGGCTCTCGGCCCTGCATGAACCGGGGCCCCAGCCAGAGGAAGAGCAGGTACGAGGAGCTGATGGCCAGCGTGGGCAGCGGAGAGTCCATCAACGGCCATCTCTCCACACGCTTGTCTACAAACACACATCAGGAACTATAATGATAACCTCAACTATAAAGTCTAAATGATCGTCCTATATGAGTACACATCAGAGCTATACTGATAATGACACAGAGGAACGACTATCAGAATGTGTTTTTCCCACCAGATGAACGTTAAAAACACTGCCAGCCAATCAGTGTGCTTTAAACAGTTTGTGCATTTAAACCAGCAGACAACAAAACTGTACGCTAATAATAAACAGAACGCCACATCTGTTGATGTAGATGCTAAAATAGTTATCACTATGAGTTTATTTGAAATTAAAGTAACAATACAGCTGCTTTTCAACTTCTTTGTCAAGGATAACATAATAAAATTGCATTAACTTATTTCCAGTGTGGTCCTTAATTTTAGAAATTAAGTCTGATGCAGACGGGTTTGTTGGCATGTATCATCACACTACACATACAACCAATTCACACAAAATAACTTCACAATCACACACATACACAGACAAAATGTAAATCAATTCTATTATGACAACCCATCTAAAAATGATCTTCTTATCCTAAGACCAAAATTAAATATAGTCATTATATATAGTAATTGTTACCATCCTTAGTGTGAACAGGCCTTAAGATTAGCATTGAAAAACACTGCTAATAAACTCAAGTACATTTCCAAAATTCTACATGGTTTTCTTGATAGCTGTGCAGAATAATAACAAATAAATAAATAAAAAATGAAAAAATAAAGACAAATATGTCCAAAACTAAGTGTTCAGTAGTGTGTATGTGTGTGTGTGTGTGTGTGTGTGTGTATATATATATATACACACACAGTTTTGGTGGTCATTGCTTGGAAATTGTGCCTAGGGTCTGGGGACCTTACTATAATTCCTCACTATAATTAACTATTAATTATGACTTTTGCCCCAATAAACTCCTTATTTGCTGATAATTAACAATTAGTACGGTATCTGTTAAGTTTGGTTATGGGGTTTAATGATTAAGGAATCTAAACTATGCTCGCGCAGAATAAGGCATTAATATGTGCTTTATAAGCACTTATAAACAGCCAATATGCTAATAACATGCATGCTAATAAGTAACTAGTTAATAATGAGAACTGGTCCATAAACTAAAGTGTTACCAAGATTTTTTTTCTTTTTTCTTTTTGCATTGATGCCATAGAAGAACCATTTGGGTTCCCTAAAGAACCTTTCAGTGGACAGTCCTTACAAGAAAGATTATTTTTTCTAAGTGTTAAGAGAACCCTTTTCCGCTATAAACAACTGTTTGTGGAATGGAAAGGTTCTGTGAATGTGAAAGGTTCTTCGTGGAACCATCGGTGCCAATAGAGGACCTTTATGGTTAAGTCTAATCGATGATGGCATTACACAGTTCCATCATTTACATTTCCTTAGATCTTAATATCTGCTCTTGTTCACCAAAAGTGAAGCCGGCAGTATCTTCCTCATGGGAAACCTAATAACACGCCAGAGCTGGAGACTTCTGCTTCAGGTTTATTAATGAATCACATTCAGGTCACAGGAGTAAAGACCAGTTACCTGCGATGGTGAGACTCCATTTGTAGAACTGGACTGTGTCGTTGATTATATGCTTTATAATATCCATCGCTGAGACTCAAATCCTAATGGTCTGAGAACACAGAAGAAAGATAAATGGTAAAAACACAATGGAAAGCCATGTGGTGATGCTTTATTAATACCATGATGATGAGGAGGGGCTGGGAAGGATTTCATTATGATGGGGAGGTTGAGGAGGTGGGGTGTAATTCAGCACAAAGACCAGAAGAGCACGTGTCAGCACATATCTGCTCAACAGCATCTGAATTATAAAGGCAATCCCTGTATTACTGATGAAGAGACGCACTTGCATCTCTTAAGCGTAACTGTATGATAGATTCGGGCAAATATGTCGTTGAATATCAAACGCCATCTCTATTTGGTAGACCCCCATCACAGCCTCTCCCAAACCCACCATTAGAAGAGCCAAGACTGGTTTTATTAGTTCAACTGATCGACGGCAGGGTATAAGAGATGCGATGCGACGATCAGGGATCAATCGCGCAAACGCGCCGATGCGGCAAAAGACGCCGAATACTCCTGCGGTTAGCTATATTCTTCCTCCTCTTACACCCCGAAACACATCTCATCCGGCCAATATCATAGATTTAGCCTTGAACTGACATTTAGTGTCGTAAATCCGTGCGGTAATGATGATTTCCGTTCTTACCGTAGCGAGATTAAAGCCCCTTTCTAATGACATTCAGCGCAAGGTCGCGCGATCCCGTTATCCCGTGGCGTTGAAAACACCTTTTTACAAACACCAGATTTAACCGGATCCGCTTAAAGACATGTGGCTGAAACAGACGGTGATCAGGCCATCCGTGTGTCGAGCATCCTAGAGGGTTACTGGCATCACTGCGGCGCTCGGGTCGCGAGCAATGAGGGCTGCTCGACTGCGCATGCGCAGAAACAGGTGCAATTCACTACTCAGCCCTTAATGTTTGGGATTTGTAAGTCACTTTGAATAAAAGCGTCTGCTAGATGAGTTGGATATATACAGGTGTATCTCAATAAATTAGAATGTCCTAGAAATGTATATTCGTCAAGCATACCCACATAAAACAGACAAAAGCGTAATTATTTAGCAGTTATTTATCTTAAAATATGTTATGACATTTTAAATATTATTTTTTAATGTTTATAGTAGTTATTTATTCTTAGATGCTTATGAACCTTGATAATAGAGAGAACAGAAAAGTACAATGACAAGGTTTTCAATTCAATTAAATTCAAAAGCTGTATTGAGAAATTTAAAACATAAAGCCAAAAAGTCAAACATTTTCCTAATGCAAATAAAATAAGCAACAATAAAATCTGTTGATAAAATATAAATATGTAGTAATGAACAGGTACCATTTAATCCATAATTATTCAAATCAATGTGATCAATAATTACTGAAAAAGCGATAGATCTCTCTCTTCTACTGACTTACAGTTTAGATTCTAACGCTATTAATATTCTTATGATATGCACATCAATCCTGTTCTTTAACAGTACACTTTTTTATATTCTGAAATGTAAAAAAAAAAAAAAAGTAAATAAAGCAAATAAATGGAATGTTTTAACAAATTACTATTATAAAAAACAAATTAATATAAAACATATTTTTATAAATGCACACATCTAAAAGCATTTTTAGTGTTTAAGATTTATATATAAAAAGTTCATATACAATTTGGATACAAAATTAAACACCAAGGTCTAACAGTATTCAGGTAAATAATAGCCTACAAAAGAAATTGAATAAATTAATAAAATTTCAATAGCACTGCATAGTGTACACTGCATAAACTGATTTATTGATGCTTAGTCAAGAGCAAAGATTGAAGTTTGCTTGATTATCATTAATGATATGGATGTCTACAGTTTTATTAGCCTGCTGTCTCTTTAAGAACTAATGCGTTGGTCATATATATGACATATCAAATTTTCTCCAATATATCGCTTTACACCAAACATCTTGTTTTCATAATCCATGGAAGACAAACTCAAAACCAGAAATAAAATTAGACTAGTCCCGCAACGAAAATGTATCATTAGCCCCTTTCACATTGCACGTTGGTCCTGGAAAATTTGCTGGAACATTGCCGGATTGCCTTTGTGTGAACGCAAACATGTCCCTGGATTGATTCTGGGATCAATCCCAGTTTGGGGACCAAGTAGTCTCAGCCTCAGACATCACACGCACGGACTAAATGTCAGATGCATCCATTTGAGGTGATAACAGACCAAAAAAACTTGCAGTACCTCCCAGAATCCTAGGCAGGCCGGCTGGGCTCTGTTCTTTACCCACTTCCACTTTGTGGTCACTTCTGGGGAGTAAGAACATCAAAGTGGAAGCTCTCTCCACCTACACCAGCCTGATCCAACCCTGAAGATACCAGACTCCATCCTACCACCTTCAGTCTTCATGTTTCCCATCCAGTGGGCACTCGATGACCAAATCCATGGTGCCACTCTCACGGAACTTGCTCCACCAGAAGGCAAAGGTTACGTCCCGTCCACCATGCGTCAGGCCCTCATGGATTCAGTCCACACCTCTCCGGGATCCGGGCACCCAGTCAGCGACCGAATTCTCTTGTTCCTCCAGAACCACTACTGGTGGCCCAACATGGTCCAAGATGTCACCTGCTACGTCAAAGGATGTTCGGTCTGTGCCATCTCCACCACGCTACATCGTCTGCCTGAGGGTAAGCGACCTCCCTCCTTCAAACAGATTCACCATCATCCTAATAGTTGTTGACCGATTCTCCAAATCCTGCAAATGAATCTCACTACGAAGATTACCTACCGCCCTGGAAATCGCCGAAACCCTCTCCCAACACGCATTCAGGGGCACAGCAGGGGCCCCCAGTAATGTCACAGAATCATCTGCCTCACCAGCCAAAACAGCCTCCTACACCCGCTCACAATCACCTGATTAATCCACACCATTCAAATACACACTCACCACAGTCACTCATTGGCTGGTTTCAAGGTGACAGGCTTCTCAGCGGATCCCTTGCCTACCTGTCAGCCCGTCGATCCTGGAATGCTCTGCTCTCTGTTGAAGGACTAGAGGTTTCAGTTCAGATAAGACTGTTTACTCTGCTCACCTCAGTTTTGATTCTTCTACGTTGGAAGCGTCTCCTCAGTTGCCTTAATAAACTTACCTGCTTGTATGAATCGGCCTGTTTGACTCCTTGACCAGCTGTGACACTTTCATGGAAAAACTCTTTCCACACAATGTCCATGTGTTCTTTACAGTGTGCTGATAGCATGAAACTCTTCCCACATTAATCACATGGGTACTGGTTTCTCTCCATTATGGACTCAATATGGACTCAAGTCCACATTTGATTGTCAAACTCTTTTCACACTGAGTGCAGGTGAAAGATTTATCGGCTCGTCTTTGCTTTAAATCTTTCAGTTTTCTTTGGGAGCTGGTAAAATGTTTTTCTCCAGTTTTTAAATGATTTTTCTCTTCAGCTTCAATTTAAATTTTAATTCTCTTGGTTTTCTTCAATCAACAATCGAAATATAAATAAAAATGGTTAATTTTTAGTAACTCTGAGTAACCCTGATGTAACAGTGGAAAGCAGACAGTTGCATAACAAAAGTATGGTCATTTTGATGCATTTTTATAAAGTATATGTCCCGAAAACTTTCCATGAATGAGGTACAATGATCTTCAGATAATTATTTGTAAAACATTATAATCGCAAATCCCTTGTTTGTAATATGTCTGATCAACTACACAAATATATAATATACATTTTCATTAAGAAAAAAAAAACAGAGCTTTAGAGATATTTCCTATTACAACTAACAAAAACTGCTTAAAACCTAAAAGTCAGCATTACACTCAAAAAAAATAACTCTTTGAACGAACATAAAAAAATCATGGAAAGGATTTCCACATGATTAATTTGCTTTATTTCAGCATTATGCAACTCTGTTACTCCAATTTAATGAACTTACGTTGGGTCAACTTAATTTATTAAGGTTGATTCAACTTATTTACTATGGTTGGGCAAAGCTTAATTTAATAGTGTCAGCCCAACTAATCTGCAATGTTTTGGACAATGTTTTTAATAATTAAGTTCATTTTACAAAATACGTTTAAGTAAACTTAACAAACCTTAATAGAGTCACCAAACAACAAATGAGTTCATTGTACCTGAAAATGTCAAATAATGATGACATAAAATTTGAATAATGCCATTTTAGGAATGCCACCTGCTTACATTAGGATCACGAGCAGCTGATCAATATTACTTTTCATTCAAACCTTTCTATAATTACAGATTATCTAACATATCACAAACATATTTAAATTACAAAGCAACATTTCAAACCATTTGTTTCTTTGCTTCTTTTGTTCTAAAACTTATTAGAACAATTTAATTGCTAACTATAAATTGTATTACTCATCTACCTATCTAATGGTGCTACACTTCTCCAAGAGGGTGACAGAATAACAATTACCCATAATACACTGCAGAAATCCTCAGCCAATGAGATGCAAGTCTGTGTTGGTTTCACTAATATGTTACCTTTACGCAAAAATGTTATGTTGGCTGAACAAATAATTTTTACGATTTTTAAGTAATCGTAACATGAACGGATTAAGTAAAATTAGCAAAGGTGAAAGTACATTTTTTTTGAGTGTATTTATAATGAATGAAGAATAAACACCAACCTGTTTGTTCTTCAGTGGGTTTGTTTCTGCAGGGTTCTCGACCTCTCATCTTCTCTCTGTCCTCTTTAATGAACTCAGCTTTCCTGATGATTTGATATTCATCTCCACTTGTAAACTGATGGGAATATTCCAGCATTTATTGCTGAACTGCTGAATGTGAGATTGTTGTGTAATGAGATTCACTGAACATCTGTCTGGCTAGAAAAGCAGATTTGCCAAAATTAGTAAATCAGTTTACTTGATTTAATAATATATATATATATATATATATATTTACACATTTAAGCATTTTTTTATGTAAGTGAAGCAAATGTCCTCCAAATTCTATTTTAGATGAGACCAGAGCCTTATATAAAGTGTTGGCTCTTTGTAGATCACTATGTTATATTAAAAGTAACAGCATCAACACAAAGAGCAGATCAAAGGAAGTGGCACTGTAGTATTTGTCCTTTTGTAAATACATCTAGTGTTTACCTTTTTCTGTGTGACTCAATAACACACACTCACCTTCTTTAACATCTTAAAACATCACAGTGTAACAGGAGACATTGATTCATTCTTGCTAATTGAATGACATAAGTAAATGAACAGTGCACTGTTTTGAACTTTTAACACTAGATTTAGTAAGTCATGCTACCAACAGCTGATATTTACATGAAATATGGCTAATAATCAGTTGTGATTTTAGCATGGTTTTTTTGAGGAAACTTATTGCATGTAAAGTAATCAGTATAAATAAAAAAGACATCTGTGAAGATCCACCTCCTTGAACAATGTTTTATTTGCAGTGATGTGCATAGGCTTGCACAGAAATATGATCATGTATTGACTGCTGCTTTTTAGAGAAAATCTGGGTGATGCTTTAAACAGCTTGCAATTATTGACAACGTAAATTGTCATTTGCATTGAGCTAAACTGATTTTTTATTTTTTTGTTGCAGAAATGTTTTTCTTTTTAAGACTACAAAAAAAATATGCTTTTTATCATGAGCAATTTTTATTTTTTTAAACCAGTTTTTATGGTAAACAATAAATGTTTAAAAAGTACATTTATACAAAAAGCTAATTTAATTATATGCATGTGTGGATAATAATAATAATAATAATATAAGACATGCTATCAGGGCTATTCAATTGCAGCCAGTCAATCATCTTCATCAAAATCACACAAGTATGCCCAAACAATAAAATACAATTTATACTTTATGTGAAGATTATTTTCAGTTCACTTAAAGTAGCTGTATCGGTATAAAAAATGCTTAGAAAAGAGATTAAACATATTTAAATTTAAAATGTTTTTTTTTTTCACATTAGTATGGAGGTTCAACGTATAATCATGACAATATATTAATATGCAATTAATATGATTATAGATATTGATTGATTTTACTGCTGAATATGAATTAAAATGTAATTTATTATATAATTATATCATTAATATCAATTACTCATGGATGCAAGTTGTTTATGTTTATATATTGCATATTATATATGAGTTCTACACATCTTTACATCTACATCGGATGTATTGAACTAATAGTTAAAAAAATGTTCTAGTTCATATTTTCCAGCATGAATTCTTCACATGTAAACCGGAGAGTGAAAGTATGACGCGGCAGCCCCGCCCCTCCGGTGCGAACTGATCACGTGGAATACAAACGGACCAATAGGAACGCGCGTTTATGGGCACGTCGCGAATTTTGAAACGGTTGCCCAACAAAACATTTGATCAATCCTACCGTCAAATTTACCTCCTTTCTCCGTCTCAGTGTAAGTATACTACCTTAAAATACTCTGTTAGATCGGTCCGGAATGAGAACACTGCGATTTAGTGCGTCAACATGTTGACGGTCAATAACTAAATCAATAACAAACGATTTTCAACGAGAAATAGAGAGAGTTTAGCCGGATAGCTAAAGTAGTAGGTGTGTTGTGTTGATGTGTCTCGTGTTGTTCAGTGTCAGAGATGGATGAAGAAGAGAGCACCGAGAGACAGATGCAGATCGCCATGCTGTGCCAGCGGCTGGCCAAGATCAAGAAGTTATACACTGATGGTAAGAACCTCAGATCAGGGGCATTCATTTGCCCAAACATTAACCTGTTAACTGCCACCCGGCCCCTCGGTGGGACACCTACGTTTACTTCACTATATTAAATTAAATTCGAATCTAATCATGACAAGCTATATATTATTGGAAATGTCCAAGACTCCTAAATGGATATCTTTTTTTAATATTTATTTATTATGTAGGAAACATAATACATTAATTTATGACAAAAGTGCACCTCAAAAATCTACATCATTACAGAAGTTCTGTCCTTTGTCAAAAAAAAGTCTTCTTGGTTGCCTTTTTCTCGATCACATTTAGAAATCATCAGAAATTATGTATCACTTGAAAACTTTAAATCCTTTGAAACCCATTTTAAATGTCAAACATTGCATTACCATGGAAATGGTACATTAAAATCATGTTACAAAATGTTTTCAGTCATGAATTATAAAAATTTAGGTTTGTATCATGCACTTTCAAATCTGTTCAAAAATGGTTAACAGGTTTTTAAACCATATATATATATTTGTGAATCCTAGGTCTGTGAATGTTATGAAGATGAATACAGTCTTGAAAAGTCATGAACATTCCTGTAGTTCCAGTATGAATGTTTGTAAATATGACCAGCTCTTCTTTCAGAAAGACATCTCTGAAATGTTGAGTAATGATTCTGGTCCAGTAATCCTGAAAGAATGTAAAGGTCAAGGAAATTCACAGGATCAAGAATCCCGGGAGGTAGTGAAGCAGAGCTTTTCTTCTGTACAGATGACACGGATCACATCAACCAGGCCATCAGCTCTCACTCTCCGGACGCCTGCCGGACGCTTCTGACCAGTCTGGAGAGGAAGGGCAATCCTCAGACAGACCCCGGCCTGCTCTCTAAACTCATCGACGGCTACACACGTGTCTTCTCCAGCATGCCGCTGGGCAGGTACAGCCAGATTGAGAGCTACGCCCAGATGCTGGTCAGATTCGCAGAGTTAAAGGCGTAAGTCATCTCCAGTTTTTGACTTGCAATTATAATTTCATTAATATGGATGTTCTGTACATAACGATTCAGGAGTAGTTCACCCAGATGAGTAACTTGTCATTATTTACTCTTATGTGGAGCACTAAACAAAACTTTTTACATCATGAGATATACTTGAGAAAATAAAGACAGGTTTTTAGTTTTGGGTGAACTATTTTTTTGTTTTAAATCAACAGATCTGCTATGAACGGCCAAACATTTCAGTGCATTTTTATTAATTTAGTCTCTCTTTGTCAACAGCATCCAAGATGTAAATGATGCGCAGGCTAGTTTTGACATAGCGAGATCGCACTGTAAGGATTTCGCCTTTGTTCACATTGCTTATGCTCAGTTTGAGCTTTTGCAAGGTAAGGGAACTTTAAAATCCAAACAGGCATGTAGTGAGTTTCTGCCTCTGTCAGAAATGAGAACATGGCCATTAAGTTGCGTTCGTTCTCCCCAGGTAACTTTAAGAAGTGCACTTTGATTCTTCAGAAGGCTTTTGAGATGAACGCTAAACCCAGGCGTGTTCTGGAGGCTGCGCTGAGGAACCTCAACGCAGGCAAACACCAGCTCCTCTCGCATGAAGATAAGGAGAACATCTCTGGTTCGTTCACTTCATCTCAACCACTTTTTACTGTGCTTTTTATGGAAGCCTATTCCCGCTATAGAATAAAAAAAATAAAGAACAAGAATTGCAAGATATAAACTCACACCTGTGATTAAAAAATGTCAAATGTGAAAGAAAAAGTTGAATTGTTTTTGAAAATGTAGGTGTAAATTCCCCTTTAGATGGCTCTTATTAAGGGGAATTTTTTATTTGGGAGGGGAGTTTGGGTATTTTTTTTTTTTTGACATTTTTATACCACAATCATCCAACTGAATCTGTGTATCATTCGTTCTTTCGTTTTTCTAATTGAAACCAAAAAAAAAAAAAAAAACACTTGTTTTTTTTTTAAATCTGTTTCCAAAACCAAAATGGAAAAAAAAAAAAAAACGGATAACGAGTGTGTGTGTTAATGACGGTCGTTCTTGAACGATTCGGTCATTTTAAACGAATCTTTAATGTTTAATGTGTAATGGGAGTCATTCATTCAGTCGTGCTCGCGCAAAATTATATAGTTTCTGTAGAGGAATTAATCTAGTGAATGTGCTTTCATCCAGCGCCTTCATCCACACTCACGTCTTTCAAGCAGCATACAACGGTGGTCTGCATTTTGACCAGTTGATGAGAAAATTAATCTTAAAATGCACTCCAAATTCTGAATAGTTTGTAATATATAATTATTCACGGTATTTAGAAGTGCCCACGATAACAATATTGTGCATATTAATTATCGTGTCATTAACATGTCTAGATCTAATTAACTTTATAGTAATACTGTTTAGTCTTCAATGTATAAATAAACATTAATGACAGACGGCAGCAGGTTTATTTAGGTTGCTGTCTCTTTAAGACCTCAAGCGTTTATCTAACTGCTACACAAAAGTTTTTTTACATTCACTTAATAGCCTATATACCTACTATGTTTGACTCTTTACATGAATACTCTTCAAGATGGGTTTTTTGACATCATTTTGTATGTTTACGCTAATAAGGCTCAACACAAATTAATTCTGTAGTTGCACGCTCTCAGATCTGTGATGTGATGTGGATCCTGTAATCAATACTTTTGCTTTCTTTGAATCAAGCGTGTATTTTAAAAGCCTGGTGAATGTCTCTAGTGTCTGCACATGAGGATGCACACGAGTCTGTGAGGAGCAGCTCCAGAAGATCAGACGAATCGTGCGACCTGCAGACCAGCAGCACTCTTCACCAGGGGTATGAAAACTTCTGCTCTTTCAGGAGAATCCATGAGAACTGTGCAGACCTTATCGAAGCAAGAAACATATCAAATATTATTAAAAGTCTATGAATCTATAATAACCAGAAATGTTTCTTGAGCAGTAAATCATCATATTTTCATGATTTCTGAAGATCATGTGACACTGAAGACTGGAGGAATGAGGCTGAAAATACAGCGGAGCCTCACAGAAATACATTACACTTTAACACAGATTCACATAGCAGTTTTTTTCAACTTTAATAATATTTCACTATTACTGTTTTTGATTGAATAAACCCAGTCTCGGTGAACAGAAGAGACATTAAAAAAACTTTCTGACCCAAAACATTGAAAAGATTTAATTGATGTGTGTATCTAGTAATCCACATTACTCAGTTTACATCCAGTTTTTGTTAAAGAATAGGTGTTTGTCATGACTCATGACAGGGTTTTTACCATGAAAGAGTTGATGTTGACACACAGTCTGTGTTCAGGAGCGATCAGAGGTTCAGTCCACAAGATGAGAACATGCCTGTGTGGAGAGCAGCGTCACAACACAGAAGAACAGCCATGGTATGATGTGACAAGACCTCCGGCCGTCAGCTAACTGCACTGCAAACTGGAAATAACTGGCTATTCTTCCCTTCCTCCTTTCCTCTGTTCCTCCTGTAGGCAGAAAGAGTTCCCATGGTGCCTCTCTCTGTCCCTGAAAACGAGAGCAGTGACTGTGACGGTGCTCAGAAACCAGAAGCTCCTGCTGCACACCTTTTCTCCAGGCAGACGAGCGCTTCAAATATCCGCTCCACGTTCCCCATGTGTTCCTCAAAGAAAGGCACTCCAGATGGAGACTCCTACAGTCTGCTGAACCTGAAGGTATGAGAGGCTTCCTCAAAACAGGCCGATGACTAAAGTAAACGTTCAGTATGTGTGTGTGCAGTCCTGAACAGTGCTGTTCTGTTTGAGCAGCCTCCTGTGATCAGTCCAGATCATCATCTGAGGAGAAACAGTGAAGAGGGCGACACCATCACAGCACTCCTGCAGAGAGCCGAGAGAAGAGAAACCGCTCGGAGCGAAGGTAGCTCTTCACTAATATCATATCAGTTACATGGGTGTCCAGAAAACTTGAGTTTTTACCCAGGATGGTGGCTTTGCTCGAGCAATGTTTTGTTGCAGTGTACTCTTTTCTTCTTTCTTTGACAGAAACCACTGACATCCATCAGCTCATCAACACAAACTCTCCTGAAAGCTGTCAGATCTTCCTGAAAAACCTGGAGAAGAGAGGAGACCCTGCTTCAGACGCGGCGTTTCTCTCCAAGCTCCTGGACTGCTACTGTAAGGTGTTCGCCCGGTTTCCTTTGGCCAAGCACTGCAGAACAGAAAGCTATGCTCGAATGCTGGTGCGATATGCAGAGCTGAAGGGGTGAGTGGACTGCACAGTCTCATGTGCGCAGCTGATAATCCACAGTCATTTATTCTTGGTCTCCTCTACAGGATTGAAGATCCAGAAGACGCTCCAGATCATTTCAGTATTGCCAGATCGCACTGTAAAGCTTTTGCGTTCGTGCATATCGCACACGCTCAGTTTGAGCTCTCACAAGGTAAAACGTGTCTTGGTTTAGTAAGAATGTAAAAATGCATTTCTATGCCTTTTTGTCCATTTTCATTAGCTTTGCATGCAAGTGTTTGTCTGGAATAATCACTTTCTGCAGGTACATGCTACATTTAGCATCAGAGAAGATGGACTAAATATATTGATAACTTCTATTCTGTTGTATTTCTGGGTGTTTTTACATTGGGAAGATCTTTTGACACGCGTGGACTAAACCTGGATTATTTCTGTGGGTCTTTGAGAGTAAAGCTGCATGCTATTGCAGTGTGTTTAAAGCCAGTCTTCTTGTAATCTGTCAGGTAACTCTAGGAAGAGTAATCTGATTCTTCAGAAAGCGCTGAGCTCAAACGCACGGCCGGTCGAACTGCTGCGGACCGCCGTCAGAAACCTCAGCTCTGGTCAAACTCATCTGCTTCCCTCGGAGCATGAAGAGAGCGCTGCAGGTCCGTCTCACACTCTTCTGTGTTACAGCTTTAGTGTATTAGTGTATCTGCAGGTGTTTCACACTGACGGCTCCCGCTGGAGATCTGTCTGTCTCTGATCTTCAGTCCAGCTGTCCGTGTGTTTGAGGAGGACTTCAGCCTTGTTCAGACTCTGTTCTGTGTCCTGTCATCAGAACAGATTTACATAGAAATCTATGAGCTCCAAAATACTTAAAGATCATTCTTACATTGAAAACTTTTATGTCAAGGAGCAAGACTGAATGTATTGCTGTCGAGTTAAAATGAACTCATTTGTGTATTTCAAACTAATGCACAGAATTATTATTATTTTTTTTTTTAATGTTGTGCTCCAAATCAAAACATTAAATTGTCTGCTCTAATAATTATTACATATAAACCTAAAGCATATTTAATATTTTGTATGGTTAGTTATTAAGTAAGCCGTCATTTTTCAGATGCTTTAAGTGATTAACTGTGCACTTATTACACTAACATGTGTATGAGAACTTTACTATGAGATATCATACTTTTCTTATTGAGTATGTTTTAAGGTAAACATGAAAATGCTTGTTCAGAGAAGAATGATCCGAATGTTTTGGGGTTTTGCAGGAAGTGTGGAAGCAGTGCGTGACAGAAAGGGAGAAGAAGCTCCAGCGAAGGCTCCTGAGGAGCAGCGAAAGCCTCATGTCAAGGAGACTTCTTCAGACTGGAAGATCCCTGCTGTCATCGACAGACATGAGTCTCCAGAGGTCTGCACACAGCTCACGTGTTTGTGTCTGATACTTGAGCTCAGAGAGATTCATGATCAGTGTGTTTGTGACTCATTCAGGATCGTAAAGCTCCCACAATCCCTGGTTCCTCTTCATCTTCACTTCAAGCTTTGAGAACACCTGCTCCTCCCAGAGTACAGCCCTCGTTCAGCTGTCAGACGCCCAACTACAGAGACCCCAGTGCAAACAGGTGAAGCCCAGCACCAGACGTGTCCTTCACCTCTTCACCTCTTCCTCCTAACATACCCTCCGTCTCTTCCTCACTAGTTTTGTGACTCCTGTGGTGAAGCAGCGGCCCGTGGTTGTGTCTGTTCCCTCCACGGCTCAGAAGATGGGTCACGCTCCGTTACCCTGCACCCCTCAGAGCCGGGTGTCCAGCGTCCCGCAGCCGTCACAGGTGAAGACATCACACACATCAGGAACATGAGATGATATAGACACAACTACAACAGAGAAACCTAATTCTTTTCTTCACATATGTGACTATTCAGTTTTTTTTTCTTTCACAGAGCATTATTAACAGTTAAGTTGTTATTATTAACTTAACTAAAACCATTAATTTATTTTTTATTATTATTATTTTTTACGAAAAACAAAAACAGAAATAAAATTAAATATTAAAAACAAACTTTTTTTTTTTGATATTTGCCAAGGAATTATTTGTTCAATTGATTTAACTTTAATTAAAAATAAACTAGAATAATAAATAAATAAATAAATAATGCAGCAGTTAAAGTAAAATCTTTTTAACTAAGATGAAAATGAATTTTTTTTTTTTTTATTAAGTTTTAAAGTCAGTGTGATATGACTTGAGTAAATAATAATCACATTTCTTGATGAGCTGTTCCTTTAAAAGAGACCTCCATAAATCTGCTTTTTATTTTTTTGGGGGGGATTTTGATTTTAATTTTGAAGGAAACTGATGATAATTCAGTTAAAAACAATGTAGGAGAGACCTATGGCAAGCCATGTTAACATTCATTTATCTGCAGAATATGAAGATGTAGATATCTACAGGTCAGTTGTTTTATTAGTTAAAATGAAATCCTTACAGTTTCCTAGTGAAAACATTTTATGTCAACAATTACATTAGCATACACACAAATGCAGTTCAAAATAAAAGACTGTATTTCAACTGATAAAAACTTTTTTCCTTTTATTCTTGATATCTTTAATTGCATTTTCAGTAATAAATTTAGCAAAGTGTCATATCCTTATAAGCCCATTTGCAAGCCTATTTGTCTTAATATTTTTTATGTCAATAGTTCAGTCTTCACTAGTTAAATCAACTGAATCTTTACTTGGATGGATAAAATGGCTTCTTTATTGAATTTTTTGTGTTTGTACTAGTAACTGGGAACAGGGCCTGATACTGTGCTCCTGTTCTCATTAAGATGCTCTGATACAAGCAGCCGACAGCACACAGTGTGTGAACCGTGCTGTGTCCAGAACAACAACAGAACATGAGGGGTCAGAGGTTAAGGATGTCTATCATGTAATATAATGTTCATTCAGAAGTCACGCGTGTCAGAGCTGAACTGCTCGAGCTGATCAGCAGATCGCGTTGAGTGGATTAAACGTGAGCTTATCGAGCTTTAGAGACCTGAATTGATCCATCCAGGATTGATCTGGGTCATGAAATGTGGCTGTGTACCAGATAAAGGGCTTGTGTGGATATTATGTTGCCTCCTTTTGTGTGAAATGTTGATTAATGTAACAATCTGCAATCTTTGACTCTCAGACCCCTGCCTCTGCTTTCTCAAACGAGTCCATCACAATCAAGGGCAAACAGTTCTTCATCTTCAAGATGATCGGCCGCGGCGGCTCCAGTAAGGTACGGCTCAAATACTGCATGCCTGTGTTTTCTGAGTGATTCATTGATCTCTGATCCATCGTGTGTGTGTGTGTGTGTGTGTTCAGGTGTATCAGGTGTTTGACCAGAAGAAGCATGCGTATGCTGTGAAGTATGTGAATCTGGAGGAGGCCGACGCTCAGGCCGTGGAGAGCTACAGGAATGAGATCCAGCACTTGAATCATCTTCAGCAGTACAGCGATCAGATCATTAAACTCTACGACTAGTGAGTGTGTCGTGCTCAGAAACACTGCCCTCGCTGATCATGTGACTTCCTCTCCTGATCATGTGACTTCCTCTCGCTCGCAGTGAGATCACCAGCAGCTACATCTACATGCTGATGGAGTGCGGTCACCTGGATCTCAACACCTGGCTGCGCAGCCGCAAGTCCGTCAACCCTCTGGACAGGAAGTGCTACTGGAGGAACATGCTGGAGGCGGTGCACACCATCCACAAACACGGTGACATCAGCCGTTCAACTAGACAAACACATATTGTCTTGTTTAGCAAGTAACAGTGTCTTATCATCCTTAATTCAAGATACATTTGCTTAAGAGGCAAAATAAGATAAGCTTTTTAGTCTTGTTTTCTGAGACATGTATCAAAGTGAAGTGAGTTTATGCTTTAAACAAGAACAAAACATCTTCTAATGGAGTAAGAAAAATAATCCTGTTTTCCTTTTGAGTTACATTTAAACACTCTTTAATGTTATTTTTTCTGTCTTTGTTTTGTTTACAGTAAGTAACAAGACTCAATGTCTTATGCTTAATGTTCTTATGTCTTATTAATGTTTCTTGATTTAATAATGTTTAGATATTTGCATATGTGCAAGTCACTATTTTAGAAGGCACGCAACAAATTTAACAGAAAAAGTTCAATTGAAAGGCAAAGCAAGGTATTTTCTTTCTTTCTTGTTGTAAGCACAAACTCACTTAATTTGGATATTCTTCAGAAAACAAGACTTCATTAATAACAAAAATGTTAAGTAACTAAGCAAAAATGCTGAACACTGTTGAAAATGTAATCCCGTTTCTTTCTGTTCATCTGCTGAATTGATTCATTTCTTGGTGTTTTTCATCTGAAGGCATCATCCACAGTGATTTAAAGCCAGCTAACTTTGTGATTGTGGACGCGTCGCTGAAGCTGATCGACTTTGGGATCGCTAACCGCATTCAGCCTGACGTGACCAGCATCATGAAGGACTCGCAGGTCTGGACACCACTGATCTCGTCTCACACACGAGGTATATCTCGAGTCTGTTCTGTGTTGATTTACTCGCTCTCTTGACGTCCGTCAGGTGGGGACTCTGAACTACATGCCGCCAGAGGCCATCAAAGACACGTCCTCCAATGGGAAGCCAGGGTCAAAGGTGAGGAGACTTGGATGTATCAGGAAGTGTGTATAGTGTTAGATTACACGGTGTGATCCCATCATCCTCTGCTCTTCAGATCAGTGCTAAAGGAGACGTGTGGTCTCTGGGGTGTATCCTGTACTGCATGACTTACGGAAAGACTCCGTTCCAGAACATCACCAATCAGATCAGCAAAATCCATGCCATCATAGACCCGTCCCACCAGATCGACTTCCCCGACATCCCTGAGAAGGACCTGCTGGATGTGCTGAAGGTGTGTTCGGCTGTGCTCCGCAGTGGTTTAATGACCCCTAGTTAGTGCTCACTGTCTGTATCTCTGTTCTCTGTTTCAGAGGTGTTTGGTTCGCAATCCTAGAGAGAGGATTTCAATCTCAGAGCTGCTCGATCACCCGTACCTGCAGCTGCGCCCTGAGCCAGGTACACACTACAGCTGCCGAAATCTCACATCAGTCAAGACATGACGGCAAACCAGTGTCTTCCCCTTAACATCCTCAACTCAAGATACATCTACTTCAGATGCAAAGGAAAAAGTCTTGTTTTCTGAGAAAATTAACAATTAAGGCATTTTAAAACAAGAATAAGTATGTGTCTTCAGGAAGGAAAATGTGTTTATTCTTTACATGGCCTTAAAGTCTTAAACGTTCCTCCATAAAGTGTTGCCTACAGTTTTTTTTGACAATATATTCATAATTTTAAATGCATTTCTTAAGAATTTCTTTATATGTAAAACTTTTGACCGTGTTAAATTTTATTATTATTATTATTTTTTTTCAAAGCAGTGTTATATATTTAACCTTTTACTAAATTTCTTGTATCTGATTACTCAGCATGCTTAAAGCAGATTGTGTGTGTTTTAATATGGGGGTGATTGTTCTGTGTATCGTCTCTTGCAGCAGAAGCGAGTGCTGGTGATCTGAAGAGGATCCTGAATGAACTGGCAGCTCTTCAGTCTCCCAACAGCATCGCCAGAGCTGCTAGTGTAAGTGAGGATCAGTCGTTCATACAGCACACTGGACCAGTGATAAACAAAGGCAAAATAAAACACTTACTAAGAAGTATAGCAGATTACTTGCAACAACAACAAAAAAATGCTATTAATATCAGTTGTCACTCTATATCTCCGATAATGTGTTTTAGTAAGATTAGATTTTTTCACTTTGATCATTTAGACTCTTTAGGAGTTTATATAACAAATATAATGCATTAGGCTTTTTAAGGTTGAAGCAAAAACAGTATTGAAATGTTCTGTCTCTGTTAACGCTGCAGAACCTGGCCAAGATGTGCAACAGCGGGAGGAAGTTAGATGTCTCAGAGTGTGTGAAAGTGTCCAGTCAGCCGCTGTAGAAGTGACGAGGATGACTCAAATCACTGTTCCCCAAACAAGACGAGAGTCTGGCAGCGGGAACGAGCTGTCAGTCAAACCGCTCTCACTAGCAGCCATCGAGCTCAACACCTCCCTCCAGATGTGTTCAACTTATCCATGTTTGTGCTCCGTTTCTTCCTGTGTCTGATTCTATTTGACTACATGATGTGATCTTAGAAAATGTACATGACAAATAAACACACCTTGTCAGGTATAATCCTAATGTGGTACTCTTCTGTAACTCTAATATTGCAAAATGACAGGTGTTTTCACGGCCACCTCATTAGTCAGTTTGTATTGTCTTGATGCCGTTTCGTCAGAATGCTTGATTACTTCTCATCAGCGGATTAAAATACTTTCTACATTTTGCATTTATATAATATTATTGAAGGTCTCTCCTGAAATATTCCTCCGGAACAAATCCTTCCAAAAATGATGTCTTCCTGTGTGATGATGTCATCAGGGAATTTAATTTGGTTTAAGATCGACCAAAAAAATTGTTGGCACGAAAACCATAATGACTGAAACAATCTATCCCAAAAATGTGCTGTCTGAAACATTTTAGTTTGTGATATAATGATTAAAGACAACTAATATGTTGCATGTGTAATATTGTATTATATATAAGCACATATGCTTTAGTTTACCCAAACATTTTAATTCTCTCATCATTTCCTCACATTATGCTTATTCCAAACCTGTACGAGTTTCTTCTGTTGAACACAAAAAAAAGATACTTCGAAGAATGTTGATTGACTTCCATTGTAGGAAAAAATAAATGAATACAATGGAATTGGCTGCCGTCAGCTGTCTGGTTACCATCATTCTTCATAATATATTATTTTATGTTCAACAGAAGAAAGAAACTCGTATAGGTTTAGAGCAAGTGGAGGGTGGGTAAATAATGACAACAATTACATATTTTTAGGCGAACTATCCCTTTAAGGGGTTAAAAATAGTGACAACAAATACAATTTTTATTTATTTATTTTTAACGAAGCCTACGTAAATTCTGGATATATTTGTTAAGTAATTTCGTGAATTGTAATATTGCAAGATCAAAAGATATTTAATAAACTTACGGTAAAACGATTCGGACATTATGGTCTTGTCTCAAACTCTAGTGAGCGCCCTACCTAGACAGCATTGTCTTCCATTACTAATCATGGCCAAAACTTTTCCTTTTTTATTTATTTTTTAATTGGAAGTATAAACAATTAAATACAACATTGGATGACATTTAATACAGAAAATAACATAGGAAGACAGAAAAAATAAATAAGACTAAATAGATTAAACTAAGAAACACAGAGGAAGTAAATCAAAATTACCTAACGTTCAGCAGATCATTATACAGTTTTACAAATTGGTCACTTTTTTTTTTTTTTTTTTTTTTTTGTTATTAATATTTTCTAGTGTTCTTATTAACCAAAACGGCATTATATGTCTAGTAGGGGGCTGTATAAAAACAGTTGAAACACGGCACGATTGTGACGTACGCTGTCAATCAAAACTCCTCCCACTCGTCCGGCCAATCAGAGCGGCGCTCGTCCATGTCAGGACTGACGTCAGAGCTCTTCCTGCTTGGTTTCCAGCGCAATGGCGGCGACGCGTCTGTTTCTCAGAGCTTCACCCGTTAAGTCCTCGTTAACCGGGTTAACCGGAGGCGTGCGAGGCAGTTTGGGGTTAACTCTGCTGAAACTGAGCCCCGACTGTACAGCCCAACCGACAGCGCCGAGGAGACATGCAGCGCACTTCACCTTTCACCCTGACCCTGTGCCCACTCAGTACGGTAATGCCCTTGTGTACACTACAGTGAGCTGAGCACAGGAGACAATCTCGGGTTTAATAACACTCATAATACACAAGTCTGTTTGTCACAATAATGCTTGGCATGTCTGAGGTGATTGGGTTAACGTTAGTTTGCTAAGTTCGAACGAGCACATCATTTCTCAGAAGCTGGAGGGAACATTTTTATGAAAAGACTGATTAGTTGTGTTAAAAGCCTAAAAATGATATTTTATGACAGTTGCCTTTATTAACACCGTCAAAACAATATCTTAAGTCATGCTTGTGTGTCATATTCGTATTATATGAGTACAGTATCCAGAACTGCTCACATGCATAATCAATATTTAATGTATTTTGTTACACATTTTCCACATAAAATGAAAATGAGTAGAACATTAATGCTTTTTAATGCTGCTGTTTTAATTTAAAATTTTTAATTATAGTTTCATAATTAATGAAGGTGCTACAGTCCAACAGGCTAAACTGTCAAAATTAAGCCTATAATGCATGCACAGATTTGTATATTTTGTTTAAAAACCAATAGTGACCAAAATGACACAATCAACATCTCTGTGGTTGGTAATTTGCTGACCTTTTTGCTAAATTATTTTATATTTAAACAGGTCGTGACCTGCCTTATGTTGCCTAATGTTTGTATGTTTCCCGAGGTTCACTTATAGTGTTAGTAATATACATATACATCAGTGCAGTAGCTATGTGCATATAAACCAACAATACCTGTATTGCCAATGCATCTGAAAACCGAAAGCAAAGCAGCAAACCCATCTCCTCGCTGTCTGTTTAATAGAAGAGTGTGTGTTTCTAGCTGACACCAGTGTGTGATTGACAGGCCCCACACAGAAGATGAATTTATTCCAGTCTGTGACCAGTGCCCTGGACAACACGCTGGCCGGTGACCCCACCGCAGGTACGAGCTCCACCTGAAGGACCTCAGCGCTTCGGCCGGTGCGATGTATTAACCCTTCTCTCTCCTGCAGTGATCTTCGGCGAGGATGTGGCGTTCGGTGGGGTGTTTCGATGCACAGTCGGCCTCAGAGATAAATACGGTGAGTCTTCTTGAGTGTGTTGAGTGCTCACACTAGATGGCAGCACAGTTAAACCTGCCTAGAGACTGAGTTTAGACTCAAACAGCTGCTCACTGTCCACTTCAGACAGAAGCAGGACACGGCTAAGTGTGAGTGCATTGCATTGTGGGATGCAGTAATTAATGCAGTGTGTCTGTTCTATTCTGCACATTTGGCCATTTGGTGTCTTAACTAGTTGTATGTCAATTGTCATATAAAGAGGTGTCCAGTGAGTGTGCATTTGCTGCTAAAATTAATAATAATATTTTAAATATTAGAAATGTTATTAAAACTGTAAACATATCACTATTACTGTTTTTACTGTTTTTAAACTCAGCTTTGTTGAGTGTTGGAAAGCATTAAAAAATGTTACAAATAAAAAGGTAAAAGTTTAAATTCTTGTTTTGTATTGAGATGATTCTGATGACGCATAAATACAAGGTGTTTACTGTATAAATACTGTTTAAATATTAAGTTGCGTTCTTTCACCTTGAATCCTGTCAGTTCTACGGTTTTATCTAAAAGACATCGGACTATTTTCTTTGTTGTAACCAGCTTGTTCTCTAATCTGGTGTGATATGCACTTGATTATATTCTCCTCTGAATATTCATCATGCACAAACTGCTCCGTTAAAGCTCCTCTGAACCAGATCTAATGTGTGCGTTCAGTAGAACATCATCATGTCTGTGCATTTGAGCTCTTTGTCATTCATTTTGTTGCACTTCATCAATTATGCAAGAGTAGATTCAGATTGAACAGAACACTCTCTACAGTTTTCTCAAGACATAAATAGTTAAATCATGCAGCCGCACAGAGGCAGGAAACAGGAGGAAAACAGACATTATGGTAATGATCAAAAACACAACTGGTTTTGGGCAGAAGTGCTATGTATAGAGACACTCGGTGGTGTTTTGATATAAACACGGACGTGCGACTCCAGGATGACTCCCGCCGCGTGGGTGCCTTTTGTTCGTAATTGACGTCAGACGTGTTGACCTTTGAGAGGATCATTATTTCCCGCGCTGTCTCGTTCGACAGGAACAGGGTTTCGGTGGCACTCGTTTGAGAGCGTCTCTGCCCTCTTTCCCGCGCGGTGCAGGTGCAGCTCAACATGTGAGAGACTGACGCACACACGCCGTGACGCAGTGCCACCGCTGACCGTCTCAATACACCGCTGCTCTCTGTGCATTACTGACTGCGAGCAGTAAACACTGTGTTATCTCTCAAAATGTCCATCAGCAGCCGGTTGAATGCATTCCTTATTCAACGAAGAAGCCGTTTCATTTCAATTCGACTAAAACGTTGAAATGACCAGCAGATTCCTCTTCTTTTGCATTATTTAAAGGATCATGTCCTGTAAAGATGGCACGTTTGTTCACACTATTCATGGAAACATCGATGCCAAGAACGAACCACCTTTATCTTTAAGAGTGAAGGATCTAAGAAAGAGTTTGACGTGTGATTTCACAGAAGCATCTCGTCTTCAGTTATTCTTGATGTGTTCGTGTAGCTTCAGAGGAAGAGACGTCATGTGCTCTGCTATGAATGAACATAACTTTAAGTTTCCACTGTTAATATAGAGACTATTTCATGTGGTTCTTCACTGCTCGGGTGGAAAACAGACTTTGTTTTTGTGTTTTCCCGATCTTGTTTATGTTTACCCTGTTTTGTCTTGTAATATAATTCTATTATGAAAAAAGCAGCAGGTTTTATGGTTTGAGGTTAATGCTTGCTGCTTTGTACTACATAATATAAAAACCGTAAAGTATCGTTAAAAATATTAAAAACACACGTTCTGCAGAAGCACCACGGCCCATGTTTGACTTCTTCCGTCATGTTTTGGATGAACGTGTCAGATTTGGTTTCTGTAGTGAAGATGCTGATTAAAGGCCTGCTCATTAAGACTGGTTTGAGTGTGGAGTGGGTCAACATGCACCTGTCCTGTCCTCAGGTAAGGACCGTGTGTTTAACACCCCGCTGTGTGAGCAAGGCATCGTGGGATTCGGGATCGGCGCAGCTGCAGCGGGAGCCACCGCTATCGCAGAGATTCAGTTTGCTGACTACATTTACCCAGCGTTTGATCAGGTCAGCTTGTTTCCAAGTCTTTGTTTTTAAATAAACATTGTCCTGGATATTTAGTATAATTAAATCGTGTTAGTTCACCCGGAAAATAAATAAATAAATGAATGCCATCACCTGCTTGTTCCAAACATGTATCTCCAAACCCATATTTTCATTCATCTCAGAAAGAGAAATGAAGGTATTATTAATGAAACCTGAGATATTTCTGTGTTGTTACACTAATAGGGTCTTTTGAAATCCTTTAGATATTTTTTCCCAAATTCAGTTTTGTTTTTTCTAAATCCAGTAAAAAAAAATTCTAAAATCCTTTTTTTTAAATTAATTAATTTATTAATTTATTTATTTTGTACAAGTTTTCTGGACTCATTTTTAATTGTTAAATGAAGTTTCATTAATTAAAAAGCATGTCTAATTAATTACAATTGTGAAACTGGGGTATTGATGATTTTTTTTTCTCACATTATGTTTTATTTAGACCAAACTTCAGTTTGTTCGTCATAAGATGCCGATCACATAGATAAACAAACGAAACCTTATAGTAAAGTGTTATAAAAGTTTTATGTATTGTTCCCTTTGTGTGTGTGTGTGTGTGTTTCACCCTCTTGATGTTCTGGATTAACCCTTTAATAGCTGTAACCCTTACAACCCTTTTCTTGATGCCACTGGAGTGGTGTTGGCGCCAGGGGCTTGGGCCCGTCATAACTGCTTGCAGTTATATTGTTTTCTTAGTTTATCTGCTGTTAAAGAATAATAGTGCCTTTGTCCTCATTACTTTGGATATGCGTCTAAGGGGAAAATCTAATTGCAATTTTTCTGCAATTAGATTTTTTTTCTGTGAAGATTTTTTTTTATTGAATTTATTTTTTAAATCTAGATTTGCTATGTTTACTTCCAGAACTGTGCAACCTGGCTAAAATTTGGAATTAATAAATTTGCCTAATTTCATAATAATAATAACAATAGTAATAATAGTAATAATAATAATATTGCTAAATAAAGAAGTCATTAAAAAAATATTACTACTACAATATTCTCTGTAAAAAAATAAAAAATAATAATAATTAAATTTTTAAGCAAATCTTAAGGCAGCTTGCATGATTCATTTAGATACCCTCCTCCCATAAATTTTTTGTCTGAAAGCTTTTTTTGTAAATCTGGCTCTAAATATATATTTTTGGACTGGGGAGGAAATTTTGCTTTGCTTTGACTTGCATGATATGTATACATCTGAATAATTTCTCTATTTAATCTATTTTCATATCAAGATACAATGATGTCAGTAGTGATGGACAATATGGTCATTTTTCAAATCGTCTTATCGTCAGTCCGTGAGATCAGTGATACATGATATTATCGTGCATGTGTGGAGCAAGAGAGAGACTCTTTGTTCTTGTCATAGCATAACTATTTGGTGTTTTAAACCACGCAGTCCTTTTTCTGTTTTTAACTTTTGATGCTGTTGTAGATCGTAAACGAAGCCGCCAAGTACCGCTACCGTTCGGGGAACATGTTTGACTGCGGGAGGCTGACCATCAGATCTCCGTGGGGCTGCGTGGGGCACGGCTCCATCTATCACTCCCAGAGTCCAGAGGCCTTCTTCGCACACTGTCCTGGAATTAAGGTCAATCTCGCCATGCTTAACTCACATATAAAAGAAAAGAGGTCTCACTTTAGTTATAACTGTTATCGAACTATTAACTATGACTTTTGCCTCAATAAACTAATAGTTAGCAAGGTTGTTAATTAGTTTAGATTTGGGGTTTAAGGATTAAGTGAACCAAAATAGGCAATGCAGTTTATAAGTGCTAATAAACAGCTGAAATGCACACTAATGAGCAACTAGTGAAAAATGAGAAGTGGTAATCAAGGTGCATCAAAACACTCAGAAATATTAGAGTTCGGATCGAAGTCAAAATCACTTTTTCCGTCTCAAGGCATCTTTAAAATGAACCCAGTGGGGAGACACAGTGTTGCCTTTGCAGTCTTAAGTGTCCTTATAAATGTACAAATGACAAGTTTAATTATTTTTCCATCTTTCTGAAACTCCCTTTCGGTGTCTGTTAGATTGTTGTGCCGAGAGGTCCGGTCCAGGCCAAGGGTCTGCTTCTGTCCTGCATCGCTGATCAAAACCCCTGCATCTTCTTTGAGCCCAAAATCCTGTACAGAGCAGCAGGTGAGAGTGTTGCTGATGTTCGCTTCTGTTCTTCAGCATTCATATTCTGATGCGGTTTAAAGACACATCGTCTAAGCCAAATTATGCATGTAGCTTTTATGAGATCATAATAATTGAGAAGCTACAAGGAATATTTGTAATATAATATTCTTTTAAAGGTGCATTTAACACACTGGAGGTAAAGTAAATGGAGAAAAACCTAAAATAATCGGTGATCAGTTAAGGAAGTTGTATAAACATTTATGCATTATCCTAAAATCCTCGTGTTGACTACAGAAGTCAAGTGTCAGATTGTCACATACACGGATATATTTTGAACGTCATCTGTGTTCAGATTACACTGAGCATATGATGCACTGAAATACAAATCTTGGTACAAACTAGAGAACTTTAACACAGTGGGATGAAACCCTAAACTTTACATTTTAAATGATCTTTTGTTTGAAATTGCTAAAATAAAAATATTAATTTTGTGAGTGATTATATTGGTTTACTTGGCTTTACTAGAATACAATAAGATTGCTGTTAAAAACATGTTGTATATTTTCTATTTTAAAACTTGAACCCTAAAAAAGGACAAAATGCATGATGTCGCATTAAATAGCCTCAAAGCAAGTGAAAATGATGTTTATTAAAGCTCTAATAACCAAAAGAGCAGTCACTTTTGAGAATGTGAATTAGTTACATAACTGGGAAATGCATTTAATGATGAATTTTAAGTTTGTAGAGTATGTGCGTCACGTGAGCACTGAATAGTTTTTATGTTATGGCATTATTTTCTAATGAAAATAAGTGGCTAAAATTTGGTAGAGAAATCAGTATTTTTATTATGTCCATTGCTGTGTTCATCATCATCATGAAATATGCATATGTCATTCCCTAAGCTTTCCGGTGAAGAAAACTCTTCTCATCACGATCCACAAAAGCTCTGTTATAATCAGTGAAGCTCAGTTAACTGCACAATGAATCTCTTTATCATCGCGTCTGCACTTTTAAGTTCTAAGAGGATTCACATGTATGCAAAACTGCACCTAATAAAAACTAAAACGTTTCTGATTGGCCATTGCATTCAAGAAATCAACAGATATGTCTGTGATTGGCTGCATCGCTCATCGCTGCAAAAACATGTTGTAAATAGTTACTTTTGGTGCAGTCCAGAGTGCAAATTCAAATAAAAACTGGATAGTTGACCAGATCTTCATTTGAGGGTGTTTCGCAGTCTCTGGTACCACAGTAGAACCAGCCTGGGCTTGGCTACAGAATAGTGTTATACTGGCTCTCTATTAATATAAGTGTCTTCATTGACCATTGAAAAACATGTTTTATCTACTGATGAAAAACATACTAATGAAAACTTAAAAAAAAATGGATGTGACGAATAACACAAACAGCTACAGACCTGTCAAATATAAAAATGAAGTATGAGCTGCAACTGATATTAGCCAGAAAGATCTGGACGTTTTTATTCGGAAGAAATATGCAATTTAAGAAAAACATTGTTGGTAGTATCCCATGAACTATTGAGTAAGTCAGTGGTATTTATTGATCTCCTGAATGGTTGTTTCAGCTCCCATTTTATCTGCTCATAAATCAGTGTGATCTGTTGAGTGTCTTGATCTTTCAGTCAGATCAGTGAGTATCCTGAATGGTCTTAATATCCCTAGATGCTTTGCAGCTGTTGAATGAAGACATGCTGTACACTGTACATGTTTCACTGAGGTATGGCTCCAGTTCAGTTACTAGTCATGAGAGTAATGTGGAGGGGATTCTTTAAAGTCTGCAAGAAATAAAAAAAATCACACTCATGTATTATCTAATTGCATGGTATAGATCTTATTCTGGATGTTTTCATTCATGCACGTTACATTTGTTGTAACTGTTTTGAACTCGTAATGTTTAATCTATGTAATGTTTGATTTTTCCGGTGAATGACAGACTTCTCCAGTTATAAAATCTGCTTAAACTCCGCCCCTTCACCTCTTCTGCATTATAAAATTATAACATGCTCATTTTATTACTATAACACAAGATATTAGATATTTATGGACTGAAGCAGATCAGACACCATCTAATTTTTGATTTCTTAAATGCATTTTATTTATACTGCTCTAAAACATTTTTTTTTATATTAAAGAAAATGCTTTTTTTTTTTTTTTTTTTTTTTTTTTTATAAATATGCATCATTTTATTTTATTTAAACGGGCATTAGCAAAATTATGGTCTTGGGTTTGAATGCCAGGGAATGCATGAACTGATGAAATGTGTGTTTTGGATAAACGTGTCTGCCAAATGCATAAATGTAAATGGGGGAACAGTCTTTTCTTCCAAAAATGGTGTGCTAGCAGCATTCATATCTGGGGCTAAATTGACCGCTGCCCAAACTAACTGATCACACTTTGTGCTATTGTTTATGAGAAGAATCTTTGTTAAAGCATGAGTAAGTATGGCTCTGAATGACACAATCCTCATATCCAAAGAAATGGTTTATTAATGAGATGAAGGCCATGAAGAGAAAGCCAGAGCGAGAGTGGTTTGCCACGAGGATTAGAGTAGATTCATCCACTTCTAGATCTGCTCTCTGTCTGTGACTTATGTGTCTCTCAAGAATTTAGCTGTGACTTTAATTTCCTGACTGAACATTGGAGCTTGTTCTGGGATCTTTGGCTCTTTATCATTATTTGGTTTGAATTTTAGAGCGGTGCTTTTTTTGTGCATTTATTCTTACAAGTTGGGAATAAATCATTCAGCACTGAGTTTGTGTAATTCTTGATTTGAAAAACATTGTTTATTTGATGGTAATCAATGGTTTTCTAAGTTGCCATTGTAACTGGGGCAGGTTTAATTGGCCATAAATACGGTGTTGATTTGTCACAGGGTATTTAGAAGTTCACAGCACCTTCTGTTTGGAATTTGATCTAATTTTCTGAAGTTCTGATTTGTTTGTGGTTGCCAGGATGTTCTTAAAGGGATAGTTCACCCAAAAATAAAAATTTGCTGTTAATTTACCATCATTTGACCATCAGAGAAGCAACACAAGCAACACAAAATGAATGTCTGTTGCTCCTGATGATATATTGAGGTCTTATGAAATAAAACGATCGGTCTGTGCCAGAAGATGTGCATTATTTACAACATTATTACCTGATATCTCTTTAAGGCTTTTAGCATGTGGGTTGCTGGGGACAAATCCCAAGACTCTGCCTGAGGAGTTTAGCATTGTGAAGAAACTCACACCCATTATAGTCAATCGTATTGTCTACACTGCATCAGATGTCTTCAGAAATATGATATCGGTGTGAGGGAGCTTTCATGTCATTAGTGTAAACATGGACACATACAGAGGTTGGACAAAATAATGTCAACACCCATTATTATAAAGATTAATCTAATTTGTGTAGGCCACAATGAAAAAAACAAACGAACATCGTGATTTATCTTTTCATTGTCTGTATTCTCTAGTTTGTATATGAGTGCAGTTCAGCGGTGATTAGCACAGGCCATAGCCAAGCCTCATTATTGGAAGAAAACCAAAAGTGAATAAGGACCACTGGACACTAAGAAGGATTTTGTCGAAAAACAGCAGCAAAGTGACAGCAATCCTCAATGTTCATTGTGACGGACCACAGAGAACTTCACAAAGCCAACATCCATGAAAGAGCTGCAACTTTAATCACAGACAACACTGCTGAAATATGAAAAAGATAGAGTCACGGACATAAAACATCCTCTGCGTTGAATATCATCAGTCCGCCATGGATAGTTTTGGAGACGAGTGTAAAGCAGGTTCACTTAAGTTCAACAGATGGATGACATTCAACTGAAAACTATAGTTACATGAACCTGTTCTAAGAAGTTTGGAGGCTGTATTAAATGCAAATAGTGGTAAAACGCCTTATTTTAGAAATACAGCTGATTTCCCAGGTGTTCACATGATTTTGTCCAACCCCTGTACGTCTCCCCATCTCTTCCATTAGATCGAGCAGTAGATTTAAAGACCGAATGCATGTCAGCTGAAAACACACTTCAGGCATCCAGCAGTCCACCACTACCAAGACTTCATCAATCACTCGAACCGCTTTCCACTGAGTGTGCTGCGTAGCATTATTATTATTATACATTTGTGGCTGCAGGAATCTTGCTGCTGTTGGAATCCAGAAACAGGCTGTGAATGAACATTTGGTCACTGTGAGTAAAAAGTGAGTTCACTAGATTTTTAGGAACTGAGGATTGACCTTAGTTTGGACAAGCTGCGTTGCATTTACGCTCTCGGTTCGCTGGTGGTTGTAATGTTGTGCACATGAGAGATGGGTGTCTTCTGAGTGTCTTGTTCTGTGCAGGTTTGTGTCCGTTGTTGTAGAAGTCTAAGCAGTCTGCTCAATCGCCACATCTTGACGGTGTTTCAGTTTTACCCTTGATTAGTACACAGGATGTTTTATGATTTAACTGGTGTGTGTTATTTGGAGGTTTTCATTATCAGATGTGCTGCAGACAAAGTATAGTCCCAAACTCCTGGAGCGGTTTTCTGTGCGTACAGCTGCTAAACATTACTTCAGGGTTCAGAGCCGGTTTGAAGAAAATGATGGGTTTTTTATTGACTGTGAGATTCAGTTAAACACATTGACCTCGACAGTACTTTTTTCCAAATATTGAAGAAAATAGAGTATTGGCATGTTTTTAATAATATTTTGAATTAGTTTTTATTTTTGTACTTTTCATTTCCTTTTCCTTTAAATTTAGTAATTGTATGTTCATTTTGTCTTTTTTTATTATTAGTTATTGTTTATTTTACAAAATACCTATTAGGTTTAATTAATTTTTATATCAGGTTTAGGTTTGATGCATCAAGTTAAATCAAGTACAATAAGTGTTTTTTTTTTGTTTGTTTTTTTTAACCATACAATATATGTGAATCTGCGATAGATGAACTTTAACTTTAGCTAAATATGTTTAGACAAAACCACTTTAGCTGTTGTCATTTAACCAGATCTGCAGTCAACAAATAGCCAAAATATGGCAGTAAAACACTTCTGTCCATGTGAAACATTAAAAGCGCTCGGTCTCAGCTCTTCCTGGATCTCCAAAGAAAGTTTTTACTTCATGTATAAGCGAAATATAACCCATACATGTATATATAAAAAAAATAATAGTGGATTTTTCACAAGCTTCTGTTTCTAATTCTGAGCAAAAGCACACTCCTAACCAACCAACATCAACTTCAATCATTTTCAACAAAATTACTTTAAACCTCAATATCAAAACCGTAAGATTTCCCAGAAGACCACAAGGACAATGACTTCACTGAGCGTATAAACTGGGACGAGGAAAATGGCTCTAATTAAACATAATTTAACAATAAAGATAATTCTGAATTTATGATTAAAAACAAGCAGCTCGTGAGATATGACGGCTGTGAGGAGATCTTTCTGTGAAGAAAAGTTTACTGATTTTGATCAAGTAAAGGTCGGAATAACGTCAGTAATATCTCCAGATGAAGTCTTCCTGGACTGAAGCAGCTCAGCTTTACTTGATTCTCCATCAATCATGTTTTAGAGTCTCAAATCTGATCCTCAGGATCTTTAGAGGAGCGTTTGTTTCTTCATCTCTCAATCATCACTGGATTGCATTGCATTATATGTTTGGATCATTAAATCTCATCTTACTTAAACACATTGAGTATGCAGAGTAACGACTGATATTAATAGCATTTTATGTAAGTATCTGCTTTACTGCTATAAAGATCTCATTGATTTACATTATAAATATATACATATCAGCACCAGCACCAAATTGCATATCTTTACTCCATTAGAGTACTTGAATAAAACTTTTTTTTAAATTTTTTTCCTTCACATCCTCTCTGTCAGACTATATGAGCCATAAAAGACTGATGTATCAAATTATGCAAAACTTAAAAACACACATGCAAACTTTTTTTTATTTAGACTAAAGTTTTATTAAACTGTAAAAATAAAAATAAAAATCACATGTCAGGCTTAGGGTTGCAAACAAGTAGAACATTTCCAGTAAATTTCAGAAACATTCAAGATATTTTGGAAACTTTCCAGGATTTTTGAGAATATTCCTGAGATTTTTGGAAATTTACGGGAAATTTCGCACCCCTTTGCGACCCTAGTCAGTCTCCCCAGGCTCTGTGGGTGATGGGTGATGTGTGGTTCTGTGTTACAGTGGAGCAGGTGCCCACAGAAGCCTATCACGTCCCTCTCTCGCAGGCCGAGGTGCTGCAGGAGGGCAGTGACCTCACGCTGGTGGCCTGGGGAACACAGGTACGTCTGTGAGAACGTGTGCTCGTCATCTCTGTACTGGTAACTGTGAGTTGACCTTTGACCTCTGGCTGGCAGGTGCATGTGATGAGGGAAGTGGCTGCCATGGCACAGGAGAAGCTGGGAGTCTCCTGTGAGCTCATCGACCTACAGACCATTCTGCCCTGGGACACAGAGACCGTTTGCAAGGTATGACGTGAACACACACGTTTACTGGGTCCTCCCAAACCAAAGGGATACTTCAGACCAAAATGAAGATGTCATTTACTTGATGTAGAAGAGTATGACCTTCCTTCCTGAATCACAGGAGGAGATTATATCTTCAGAAGCTCTCTTTTCTACTCTCTGAAAGTGAAAGGTTACGATCAGTCCTATTTATACTCTATATAGAGGAAGACCTTTAGCTAAAAATCAGTACAGTTATTTTTTTTTTCTGTCAGTTTTCTTTTCAGTTTAGTGTATTTTCCCATTTTGGTTCATTAATGGTTGTATGTACTAAAAGTTTTTGGACCGGTAATCTATCAGTTTTATTTGTCCAAAAGACAAGCACATTGTTTAAAAGACCGTTCACCCAAACATTACAATTGTTCAGTCGAACAGTACAGAAGATTTTTATCTGAAACAAAGTCCATGCTAGTTCATAAAATCCCAGAAAGCGGCTGCCATCACTTTAAGAGTCAAAAAAATATTCACATCATTATTGGCCTCTTTAATAATATAATCTTAAATATATGTAATGTCATTGTGTGATTACGTAAACAAACCAATGAACTGAAGCCGTTAATTGAAACAAACTGTCTGAAAGAACCAGTTTGAGAATCAGAAAGAATCAGATTTCCCAGTTTGCCCGAGGCTCTGGATTACAGGTAATAATAGTGTAAATAATGTTCAGTTTCTTGCACAGACTGATCGTTTCGCTTCTTAAGACCTTAATATATCGTCAGGAGCCACGGGGATTCATTTTGTGTGTCTGTTTATGCTTTGTTTTTTTTGTTTTTTCACTGTGCTGGTAGCCACTGACTTGTATTTTATGAATCACCAAGGACCTTGGTTTCAGCTAATAATCTTCTTTACTGTTCGACTTGGATGAGGATGATTAAATGAACAACACATTTTCATATTTGGGTGAACTTTCCCTTCAATGCAGAGGCCTACAGAACCCTACAAACTAGTGTTCATCAGAAAAGTGCCCTGTCAAAAGGCATGTAATATTGTTTAATGGCAGTGCTTTTCATTGTATGGTGGTTTCTCCGGTAGAACGGGTGATACAGACAGTGATTGTTGTGACAGATCATTCTTTGGGAAGCAGCTTCTTAAAGAAGCATGAAATCCATTACTCCCTGCATGAAACTCAATAGTGTGTTTACAGTAAAGCACTACACAGTGTTCACTGGAAAAACAGCTTGGAACAGTTTCACCCTTGAATTATTATTATTATTATTATTATTATTATTATCATTTGACATTTCTCTGTCAATTTGTTCCTTATCTCCTTCATTCACTCCACACGTCTGCTTCTGTTCGGTTACGATGTTTGGAAATGTAAGTTACACATAATATATGGATGTCATGGATTTACACTTTAAATTTGAGTGTCCATGTCAAATGCAGGATCTTTCACTTGTTTTCTTTGTTTTTAGTGAATGTATAAGCTACCCGTGTAGTTCATCACATTAACTATAGACATGAGCAGCTGACAGTCACACAATACTGATCTCATTTCAAATTGTATCATCTTTGTTCAAAAGTCTGCGTTTTGATATATTTGGTTTGCTAATCTAATGCAGTGATATTCATGTGTTGTTTAACATATGCATTCAAATGCAAAGCCGCTTTATATCAAACACATGTGTCATTATTTGGTAGCAACATTGAGTAACTTTGTAATTAAGCAATTTGCCCTGAACGGAAACAATTGAGGTCTATGGTCTTTGTTCATGACCAAAGAAAAAGCAGTTGTGTTCTGTTAACTTCTATAAAGTCAATATTAAAGAGCAGCGCAGAAACATTTTGAATCCAGATGTGCATGGAGCTTCACTGAACGAAGCAAACAAACATGCAGATCTCTGAACGAGTTTGTTGTTGTGGAACCAAAAGTTATACACACTGACCATTTCAGTAAATAACAGGAGACATAAAACTCCGAGCAGTATTTGAAGATTGATGAGACATTTAAAATGGACTTATAAAATTAAGAAGGCACAAAACAAAGCCTGTTTTGGATCATGTGTGTTCATTTGCTGTGTAGATATGTGTGCGTAATGTGTCTGTGAATCTGATAAAAAAAGGAAAACTTTGAGTTTACAAGCAATTGACTTATTTTCTTTATTTCTCTCTCTCTCCCAAATTCCAATTTCAAATTCAAATGAGTTTTATTGGCATGATTTGCACAGTATTGACAAAGCGTTGTACATTACACGAATAAGGAATAAACTATTATATAATACATAAAGAAAAATAGACATACAGGTGCATCTCAATAAATTAGATTGTCAAGAGGAAGATGAGAAACAAGAGACCAAACAATGAGATGAACTGAAGGCCACTGTCAAAGAAACCTGGGCTTCAGACCACCTCAGCAGTGCCACAAACTGATCACCTCCATGACATGCCGAACTGAGTAATTAAAGCAAAAAGAGCCCCCACCAAGTATTGAGTACATGTACAGTGAATGAACATACTTTACAGAAGGCCAACAATTCACTAAATTATATATAGATTTTTTTTATTGGTCTTAAGTAATCTAATTTGTTGAGACGTGAAGTGGTGGGTTTTTGTTAAATGTGAGCCAAAATCATCACAATTAAAAGAACCAAAGACTTAAACTACTTCAGTCTGTGTGCATAATTGAATCAAGCGTGTGAATTTCTGAAATAAATGAACTTTTCCATGACGTTCTAATTTATTGAGATGCACCTGTATATAGATATAGAAGTATATGCATTCTTTCTCCTTTTCTTCCACAAACAAGAAAAATATAAAAGACATTTGTAAAAACAGTACATGTAAGAAATGATCTTGCTTCAGTTTTGTCCACTGACTTACAGTCTTAGTTTGTGACAGACTGATACATATCTTGCTGCTGTTGTGATTAGTGATCGACTGATATGGGTTTTTCTCTAGCCAATGACAATGTTTAGAGGTCAGGGTCAGCCGATGGCCGATATTTACTGCCGATTTTTAGGGCTGATGTCTTGAAGTTTTCTCCTTTATTTGCATGCTAAAATGTCACACTAATAATAAGTGGATGCGCAACATTTCTAAACTTATCATCATTTATTGAGCACTGACTTGAACCATCTCTCGAATCAAACGAAGTTCGTTTTCGTCCTTCGTTTCGGGGCAAAAAGAAGTTCGAAAAGGCTGAGCCGAACATTGCAACACCCCTGCGATGAAATGAAGAAGTGTTGGTAATCTAGGTGTGAGACGGGCACCAATGATCAGAATATTATAGACAAAAGAATAAGGATTAGCAGCAGTTCAATGTCAAGTATCATGTTTGCAATACAAAAGAACCATAGCCTAATCAGTCCTTTAAGGGAAGTAGGGCTGCACGATATTGGGAATAAATTACATTGCAATATTTTATTTTAATTCAGTTAGTTTATTCCCTATTTTTACAGCACACCTGTTGTTTTTATACATGGTGCTGATCAAATCAAATGTTTTCCCTCCGATCCCATTTTCCAGTAGTTTTAGAAAGAGTCCTTTATGTCAGATTGAATCTAAAGCTTTTTCAAAGTCGATAAAGCAATCAAAGACGTTGGTTTTGTTTTGGTGTACATGTATATCAATGATGGGGTGGAGGGGTATAGATGTGATCAGATGTTCTGTGTTTGGGCAGAAATCCAATTGGTCTTTTTTTTTTCAAGATTTTGTGGGTTTTGAGAAAGTTTTGTAAGCTTGCTATCCCAGGTTGCTATTGACACATATGCCTCTGTTTGGTGTAGAAGATTGGTGTAATTAGGCCTTGATTCCAGGGGTCTGGAAAATATCCTACACTCAAAAACAGTGTGCTGCACAATCTGACTCTGCTGCAGACTGGAATTGAACTACTGGTTTCGTCTGGTCAGAGGAGAACTGGTCCCCAACTGAGCCTGGTTTCTCCCAAGGTTTTTTTCTCCATTCTGTCACCGATGGAGTTTCGGTTCCTTGCCGCTGTCGCCTCTGGCTTGCTTAGTTGGGGTCACTTCATCTACAGCGATATCATTGACTTGATGATTGCAAATAAATGCACAGACACTATTCAACTGAGCTGAATGATGACATCACTGAATTCAATGATGAACTGCCTTTAACTGTAATTTTGCATTATTGACACACTGTTTTCCTAGTTGCTTTGACACAATCTGTTTTGTATAAAGTGCTGTAGAAATAAAGGTGACTTGACAAATTAAAAAACGGCAACACACTGTGTTGAGTGTAGGATATTTTCCAGACCTCTGGAGTCAAGGCCTGATCAAGTTTATACAGTTCTTCTTCCTTTAGTAGAGAATGAGTGGAACTGTTCCTCAGTGGGTCTATAGTGCACTGTCTGATGCGATACTCCATTTTGTAGCTGACGGCTCAATGGTTACAATTTTATCTCTAATACTATCGATCTTAGAAGTGAAGTAGTTCATAAAGTCATTACTGCTGTGGTGTTGGGAAATGCCAACACTTGTTGATGCTTTATTTTTCATTAATTTGGCCAATGTATTAAATAAATACAGTGAAAAGTAATCAGATCTAGTGGTTTTTAATATTTTTCTGTAGGATAGGTTACTTTCCCACCAAGCAATACGAAAAACATCTAGTTTTGTTTTCCTCCAGCTGTTCTCCATTTTCCGGGCTGCTCTCTTTAGTTTTAGTGTATTTGATCATTTGGTTTAATACTCCGTTGATGCTGGGGTTTAGTGCATGTAGTCTGTCATTCAGCTCTTTTACTGTGATTAGGAAATCCAGGGGATTCTGGTTGTCTTTAATCTTTTCTTTCAGGATTTCTAGTTTGGTTTTTATTTCATTTCTAGCAGGATTTGTTTGAGTTGTTTTGTACAGATTTTCAAAGTGTGTCCTCCATATGTTCTCGTTTTGAATGGCCAATTCTTCCATTTTGTGGTCTATAGAGAGTGTTTATTTATCGATTCCTCCATTCTTTGAAATAATTGTTCCCTATGCTCTTTCTCTTTTGCTTTTAGAGTTTGTTTGTACACTTTAAGAGCTTCATGATAATGAAGACAGAGTTTTTGGTTGTCAGGATCTCAGTGCGTTTTATTTGAAAGATTTCGTACTGTCATTCGAATTCTTTTACATCCATCGTCAAACCACTTCTCATTAGTGTTTTTTGGTTTTCTTTTTAATTATGATCTCTCTCTCTCTCTCTCTCTCTCTCTCTCTCTCTCTCTCTAGTCGTTTTATTTCAGCTTAAATGCATTTAGCTTTGCTCTCTAGATGCTTTGTAATCTCTGGAATAAAAAAAAAGTATATTTTCCCCCCATATCGACTTAAATTTGTCTGTTCCTGACAAAAGATGCAAAATCTGTCACATAAACTGACAGTTTTATAATAATTGATTTTGGTTTTTGATAGCCAAGTCCTTTTTCTTTGGAGTAAATAACTATTCCTTTAAGAGTTTTAAAGGTATTATTACGTTATGCAACTAAATATTTAGTTATGAATGTCTTCACTGTCACTTTTGATCAATTTAATGGGTCCTTCCTGAATAAAATGATTTAATTTATTTTCCAAAGCATGTTACAGACTCCACACTTTTGAACGGTTGTGTACATGACACAGATACCAATCATCTCCACTAGATGTCCCAACAAGAGTTTCAGGTTAAAGTTTGAGGCTTTAGAAATCACTGGAAGAGTCAAGAGCCTTTGGAATTGCTCTTGGATTGTGATTTATATATAGTTACTTTATGATTGATGAATACTTTTTGGATGAATCCCATGAATAAATACTTGGGCCTTATTTCACCCTCCCAGAAAAAAAGCAGCAAAATCCATACAAATGCATGAACAATAAAAAATGAAATCTCATTCTCTATACTGAAATACAATAATAAATGGATTTTCATTAGACACAATGTTTTTTTATACAACAATTGCTGTCTTGACATATATTCATGCCAATTAATGCCTGGTAAATTAATGAGAGTTAAAGTAATTGTCTAAAATAGGCTTAATTTTCTTTGTGCAGAACAAATGTGACACGTGTGGATTTATTCTGTTTTCTTAAAGTATTTACTTAACAGAGCTTTGAGATGATAAAGCGGTAAGTGTGAAGTTTCTGTCTTGAGAAAAGAGATCTGAGCTTTAATGTCATCTTGAAACGCTCGGACAGAGAGGAGCTCCATAAATCTGTCACATTATAATCACTATTTTAAAAATGGAAATTGTAGCTTATGTCTTCCATTCTGAGGTTTCTTGTGCTCTCATATAGACTGGCTTCCCAAGCCTTCTGAGCAATGAAATTATTCTGATTGCAAATGGATTTGTAAAAATCATTATCTAGAGACGATTTCTAGACTGTGAAATATACATTTGACATGACTTCATTAAATTCCATGACATTTATTAAATAGTTTTGTGTAAATCCATATATTTAGACGTATGTAATTGAAATTCAACTGGGAAGATTCCTGCACTTAAAAATCATTGCATAGTTAATTGACTATTTGCATTTATAAATTTTTTTTTGTAAATATGTTTTTATTTATTTATTGCAAGAAAATACTACTTCAGTCTCTCTACGTCAAATATAATGGTTTGATTTTAAATTCATATTTTTAAAATGCCTTTGTTCAAATTCACTGTAAAGAAAGATTTTTTTTGAAGTTGTAAATGGAACAGATTGAGAATTATGTATGGTATATATTTGTTGTGCTTAGTAGCAGCAAAAATTTGATTGGTTAAAAAGTAGAAAATCGGGTTATATTTATATGAATGGCTGTAAAACGAGTTCAAATTCAATATTCAATTCGTGAAAATGTTTGAGATTAAAACAAATATCTATATATAAATAAATAAATGAATAAATAACCTGGTTATTATACCGATACAGAAATTTAACCCGTTTCATGTTTGACTGACAAATATGCATCACATTATGTTTGTTAGTTTGTGAAAAGTGTGTAATCCAGGCAAACAGAAATTGTATATGCAATTCAAATTCATAAACCTTAAATTTTTGCCTAAATATACATAACATACATCACTCATGCATATTAATTTTTTTTTTTTACTTTGCGTGTCTCTCATACATACATTCCTGTTACCTTCTCTGGATGATGATCCTCAGCACTGCTAATCAACAACTCTGAGATCTAGATAGATAGATAGATAGATAGATAGATAGATACACGCACAGTGCTTGTTGACACAGGGAATCGGCTGAAATTGCAGTTAAACTGAAAGCGGTGTATTGGTTTTTATTGATTCCCTTCTGGGGTCTGGAAGAAATGTAATCGACGTTCATTTAGGAGTAGATTGACATTCAACTTCATGATGTTTCAAACCTCCAGAGAAGAATTTGTATGCAGCTCTTTTCCATACAACCACAGATGGATCAGTAGATGGCTGTCAAGCTCCAATAAAAGCAATCTCTCAGCCTCAGTCTAGATTCAGATACATGTTCCACTGCTGGTGTTTTGCCTGGACTCCCAGTAAGTGACTCAGTCTGCGGTCCGCTCTTCTTCATGAGCTGCGATTGGAGATGGCACTTCCCTCCATGTGTGAAGGCCAGTGGTCAGCAGACCTTGAAAAGGCCGAGTCCTGGTCACAATGGGAGTCTTGTTTCCATATGGGTTCAGCTCTGTATTTAAGGGATATTTTGATTTGCTCCGCTCTCTGGACGTCTCGGCTGCACAGCTGATGTTCCAAAGCAAACGGCACTGCCTCGTCTGGTTAACATGATCAAGATGTGCCCTGAGGCCTGCGGTTCGCTGCTCTTGCACCTAATTAAATGCAGGTTGAGATGTGCTGCATGTTTGTGCAGCATTGCTAAATGTTACCTTTAACATGAAGGTTGGACTTCCTAGAGCTCCTTCCTTGGCACAGTGTTGGTCCTGAGCGTCTACTTTCCTCATATTTTCCAAAGTTTTGGAGGATGCTTATCTTAGCGAAGATGCTGGAGCAACACAAACAGATGTTATGCATATGAACTGAGTGCAGATGACCCACAGAACCAGACCTGAAGCAGTTTGATGACTGTCAGTGTAAATGCACATTAATTCTAATGCCAAAAAAAAAAAGAAGCCGTGCATCATAAAGGACCTGCCAAACCTGAATGAAGAGATCCCTTTTTATTTTTCTGCAGCGTGCTGTGCTTTTCAGCTCTGAAACTGAATTCAAACATATCCAGATTAATGTAGACGTAGCCTGAGACCCTTAGATTTAGGGGTGGACAGTATAACAAAAATCATTATTTTAATTAACAAGAACAATGTCACGCTATAGTTATTTTTTCTGAAACTAAGATTTTTTTAAATATTTTTTTTACAATGTTAGAATTTTAGATACCACTGAAATGTCATAATTCTTAACAACAATTTCCATATTATAGAGAAAGATAATACTAGCTTAACTAATAAAAGTATAAATTTCTCATTTTATTTTTAAAGACCGTCAATAATAAAATAAGAACAAGGACACTAACAAATACTAACTACAAAATACACATGAAATAAACCGTGCTTTACATTTTCAGGTTAGTCTATCTAACAAGAAAAGGCTACTACAGAAGTCAAATATTCAAAAGTCAACAAAAAAAACTTAATAAAATCTTAATATAATAAAGACTTTATTAAGTAATAAAAGCAATTGAATATTATAACATTTGTTTTACCATAACATAACATAATATTATTAACACTGTAATTAGAATGGTATAAATAATGCTGAGATAATGTTTGAAATTGGCAGTAATATTTTTTTTATGTTAAATGTGTTATTTTTCAGGTGTTATTTTTTGCATAATTAATCTCACCAAATAAATGTGTAAAACTGACAGCCCTACAGAAGACATTTACTTAGGGTTTGTGTGTGTGTGTGTGTGTGTGTTTGATCCTTTAAGCTCAAAAAAAACTACATTTAGCCTGAAAACAGAAAGCACAAATAGTTTGTAACTGAATTAAATGTTCAGTAGTCAGCACTCAAATCAACTCAGGAAAACAGAGCCATGGAAGCCAGCAAACGCATTGATTTAGAGATTGCAGATTCTACAAGACCTAAAAAGCTTCAGCATCCATCTAAAATGCTCTATGGCCAGAGGCGTATTAAAACACGGATAAATAAACTGATCTACTTGCAGTGTACGGCTCGTTGCTTTCAAGTGTCAGTTGCGTTTGTTCCTTTTGCGTGTCCTCAATCTGGCAACCCGAATTTGAGCAGGAAGGGGCGGGAGCAACAAATTCCTCCATTATTTTGAATTTGTAAGGCAGTACCCATTTCAATTCAATTCAAGTTTATTTGCATAGCGCTATTTCCGATACAATCATTGCAAAGCAACTTTACAGAAAATTACAATTATACAATATTTAGTAGTAGCTTATCAGTGGTGACTGTCAGTTTGTGCGCACATGACAGGATTTTTCAGAAATATTAATACAAGACGTAGTCAGCTTGGTACGTGTTATACCTGGAAACAAATCCATAACCTTTGTGCTTACAGGAGCACTTCTGCAGTTTATTAAATACACAAGATCATATCACAACCTCACTTTGAAAACCATATGACAGAGTTTTGTATTGCACAGCAGTTAATAAAGCACTTCTCCTGCTTGCATCATTCACAAACGCTCACATTCAAAAGCACAGAAAGAGTCTGAAGTGTTAAAGCTGTCCGTCTTTGGAGGGTTTAGTGCAGTGTTTGTTTTGGTTCTGCTGTTAAAGACTTTGTTTGGAGCACAACTGTTCCCTTTGCTTTGGAGAATGAGTTTCCCGATGGAGGCTACTTGAGGAGATAATGCTGTTCATCTGGGGTCATGCATCATCAGCGCTCTCGCTGACCCGAGGCCTGTGGAGCCACGGGCGATGCCTAATGGATCCGCGCACAGATGAATAGAGGAGTGACCTGGCTTGTCTTAATGGGATTGTTTGCTCTGTACAGTGAGACGGTGCATGCGTGCGTACTCCATGTGTTGGCTGAACCTGTTGAACCCCACAATGAAAGTGCACGTCATTACATGTCTCATTTCACAGCAAACGCTGCCTTGACTGTGTTGGTGCAATGACTCCGGCACTCTAAAGATAATGAATCCGCTTGCATGCAGTGCGTTTTTGACTTTGGATGTGGAATTGCATGTTTGTGTGCTCGAGGTGGTGTGATGATGACTTGCTTTCATCTGCTGGAGAGAACGGTCCAGATGAATCAGTCGGCCTCATTTGCTAAGTGCCAAACTCTCTAACGCAGATCTAATTAAAAAACCTCTTGATTTAGACTGGTGTGTTTGTCTGAATGCCGGATGGATGTTCGGTTTTAATTATTTATTCATTTACATGCAGCTGTACAACCCAAAGCAGCACTTCTCGTAAGACTGAGAGGGTTAATTCACCAAAAAAGGACAATTTTTTCATTGAATCATTTTGTTTCAAACCCATAGTCTTTTTTTTTTTCACTCCATGGACCAAAACCTAAATTAAAACCATAAGTTAATTAGGCAAAAAAACTAAATCAAGTCATTAATCAAATTTATTTAATAATCAATCAATCAAATAAAAACTGTACGAGTTTTATACGAGCATTTAAATGGCACACAAGGCAGTGTTTCTAACGTCTTTTCATCTTTTAAAGAAATGGTTTCCTACTCCAATTCATTGTTGAGATATAAACAATTAAACGGTTTCGGTGATATCTTGTTTTCATGACAAATTTTTTTCAAACATACATTAAATAATGAAGACAACCGGTTATGTAAAATAAATAATGAATATGCATATAGTTTTATTTATTGAGAATGGACATAGAAAAGACATAGAAAAGTCTATGTTAATCGTAATTATGAAATAAAAATTTGAATAATGATTTATGGCATTATTTTTTACATCTTATCACAGATTTTGGATCAGAAACTTTTTAATTCATAATTATGACTTACACTTTTTTTCCCTCTAATGTTTCAGAAATGGACTTCCATGTAACTTTCATTTTCATACTTTTGCATATTTACATTTTCTGTTATTTTTTCCTTGTGAATGATGACTTGTAATTTTGGGATTCTCTGAAATTCTGAAACCCCGGTCTGAAGCCTCCAGATCCACTTTATTATAGCGTAGCCTAACTTTTGGTATTATTCAGTATTTTTGTATTTCCCCTGTTAGAACATCTGATCTAGCCAGTCAGGATGGAAAACTGTTCTGCCAAGACTGCAAGACTGTTATGCAACCAGAAGTGCTTCCAGTGTAATTTAAAGGCGCTACCTCCAGCTTGCACTCTCTAGCGTCTCTAGTCTGTTGGAGTCACGATGGACAAGTGAACAGGTTAACGGGTCTCTGATCCCATCAGGCACTGAAGCAGTTTTCAGTGTAATGCTGAACTCGTCCATTTCTGTCCCACTTCATACGGCTGTCATGCAAGGACTTATCCAATACTCTGCAGACCTTCATCTTTTAAGATGAGTTCATTGAGCTCGGAAATCACACTGTAGTGTTCAGAACCTTCCGCTCAGTCTAAAAAGACATTTACTGAAACTGCAGGAACAGCTTGTTCTGAGCTCTCTGATGTCTGACAGATGGATGCATTATGACCGTCATATGCTTATGTCCACAAAGCCTGTTCAATGATTTCAGCAAAATAAATGCAACAGAGAACCTTGACTGAAATTACAAGTGACCCATTTATTCATTGATCGTGAAATGAAGCAAGTTAGTGATTACAGTCGGTTTAATTTGTGTAAAGTGGACAGGCTGAGAGTTTCACAGAATCTACAGAAGTAGATTCATCTTTTTTTCTGCTTAGTATTTTTGTGAAAACTGTGATTCATTTTATAACTTTTATAATTTTATAATTTTTTAGGATTCTTAACTGAATAGAAAGTTTAAAAGAACAGCATTTCTTTGAAAACAAATCTCATGTAACATTATAAATGTTTTTACTGTCACTTTTGATAAATTGAATGCATTTTTGCTGCATAAAAGGATTAATAAAAACACGTACAGACCCCATTCTATATTTTTAAAAAAATATATGAATTTATTTATCAGTATTCTCTTAGGGTGTAATGGTTCATGCATTCATATCTTAATGTTTAAAACAAATACAGCATTGTTTTAACCCCTGCATGTTCGGAACTTAAAGTGAAACTTCTAGGTTTAATATATATATATATATTCATTTTAATAAATCAGTATAAATTTGTAAGTCCCAAGATCTAAAAAATTACCGTTAATATTATAGTGAAGTGCAGTACTAGAGCTTCCTGTATAGTTTATAGCATTAGCTAAAATAGATTTGTTATCCTTAAGTGAATGTAAATTATAACTGAATCTATTATAAGACAGAGACACAGTTTGTTGAGAATACCGCCATTTAATCAGAAAGAAAAATATAATCAATTTGGTTAATTTTTTTTCTCTACTGCTGTACTGAAAACTTACCAAATGTGACTTCAAACCTGAGGTACTTACCGAGCCATCATCTTGTGCCCCATTACACCCCTAGTGTTCTCTGTAAAACAGCCCAATAATCTTGAGCTAAAGTCTTGAACAGGAAGTGGTGCAGCGCTGTGCTTCACAGGGCTAACGACTGTTTGATGACGACCACAGCACGAGAATATTGTTGGCAGGTTGTGTCTGTAAGTCTCTGGGAATGACTCTGGTGGAGATGGCAGAGGAAGAAAGGCTGGTGGCTTGGTTTGCGTCCTGCATATTTATGACCGACTCTTACACATATAATTACATTATTAACAGGCATCACTTTGGTTTGCAGCCGCTGGATGTTCTGAGACTCGGTGGTTCACTCATATTGGTCAGGACATGGTGTCGTAACTCTGTCATGTGTGGCCATTGTTTCAGTGCTTTATTTGTGGAAAAGCAGTGGAAAGTTATTCACTTCTGATCCAAATCCAGCGCTTTATGCTTCCCTTCAGGTTGGACCGTGTCCTAACCCGGCACCCATTAGGCCTTGGATCCGCTCTGTTCTCATGTGGCCCACAGACCTTTCTGTCTGTTTTTCAAGGTTTTGCCTGGGGTTCACAGTAGAGGGATAGTGTAGCATAATACTGATCAGCGAGTGATCTGATTAACATGATGTATGAGGACATGTGACAGCCTAGGGCTCCATATTAATGAACTACAAATACTGCTGCTACCATAAGTAGTTTGTTTCGGAACAGTGATAATTTTGCACAAATATATGTTACTTATGGCTTTCTACTGGTTCTTGAAAGTGCTTGAATTTTGGATTCGTAGATTTCTTGTGCTTTCAAGTGCTTGATTGTTAATCAGAAAAGCTTGAAACTTTATTTTACTCTTACTTTAGAAGCCTGAGTGTACTCCATTTATACTGGAACTCGATTATAATAGGTGCAGATTTTAGTTTTGTTTGAATATCTAATTAAGCTATAAAACTCAAGCTGGTACAGGTTATCTACATGCAGTAATCCAGCACACACTGATTGGCCTCTACAGATTTTGGAGGCAGTGGGGTTTCTTGCTCCGTATCTAAATAATCTGATTCAGTGTTCACTAGGGCTGGGCGATATACCGAATATTGGCGGTAATATCTAAATCATTTTGACGACGATGTAAAATCTGAAAATATCGGTAATATAGAATATTTCAAATTCAAGCATACTTTCCCAAAAGAATGCGCTGAACGTCCAAAAAAGGAACATTTAACTGTGGACTGCTCTACACGTCTCCACTACGAGAGCTTTCATGAGAGCTGTTGCCAGATAACAAGAGCTTAAATCCCCGAATAAGCTGGAGTTTAGCGATCTAATGAAAGCGTCGTTCAGTCGGTCTGTGTTCTGTCATGAAATCTCGACTGTATTATTTGAGATTGTGATCGCTGAATAATTGCACTTATTCGACCGCTTATGTTTGAATAGAGAAATATAGACTATGGCCATTTGGAATTACTATTAGGGAATTTAACTAATACGTTTACCAGTTTTCATAATATAGACAGAGGGAATGCAAACGTATTTGGTATTCATTTATATATATATATTTATATAAGAAATAGCTATGTGCTTCAGCAACTAGCTCCCCATCTAAGAGGGTTTTTAGTGTCAGTAGGAACATAGTTTCATGCCACAGAGCTATTCTTAAAACCACAGACAGTTGACTGACTTGTGTTCTTAGCTTAAAAACTTGTTAAAATAAAATACTTATCCCCGTTGCATAGTTTAAATTGTGAGTTGCATGCACTAAAAAGTTGACAGAATGCACTTTCTGTACTTGATTTGCACTACTTCAGTTACATATACAGTAGGCCTACATGTTCATTTAATAAAAAGCAGTAAGTGATCACTTGGTCTACTTTTTTTTCTTCTTCTTCTTCTTCTTAATGGGCAAAAGAAAATCATGTTTTTTTTTATTTAAATGCAAATGCAAACTCTACAATATCGAGAGAATATTTTATATATATATATATATATATATATATATATATATATATATATATATATATATATATATATATATATATATATATATATATATATGGCCCTGCCCTAGTGTTCACTATAAGCCGGTCCTGCAGCAAACGCCTCTGAATAAAAGCAGTTCCTCAGAAACCCTCCACCTCCCCCAGCACCACCTGTCTGATCAGTTGTGGGATTTACGAATGCCTATTCCAGATGCAGCAACAACATAACTTTGTTCATAGCTGTGTGTCTGTTGGCAGCATCAAGTTCACACTTGCTCTGCAGCATGATATAGATCACCAAGCCTAAACACATTAACATTTTCATATCCATTAACATGCAAAAACTAGTTGTCATGATTGAATTATGCAGACTATGATGAACATATCATTTATATATATATATTTTTTTTTTAATAAACCAAACTTTGAGTATATTTAATTTTACATAGTCAATTCCACTATTTCATTTAGATTACCTGTTCATCATCATGCATTTAAACACTTATTTAATAAGATTGTCAAAATAGATGAGACACACTTTTCATACTGTACAATACAATCATTTTGTGGTGCCTAAATGTACTTGTAGCATTTAAAACGATTGCTTTTAGTGTTTCCTTTAAGGCAGGTATTAGATCATGGTGCTAATGAAGCGTACCAAGTTTTGTTTCAGTAGATTGAATGGTTGCTGTGATACAGTCTTTCATCCGGTTTCAGCTCAATAATCTTGTGACTAATGATTCCAGAGCTGCAGGAAATTATGTCATGACAACACTGATTTCACCATGTGAGACTGTATATGACTTTGTTAAATGTTCCATCTGGATTTGATTTAGAAATAAATTACCTGTAAAGAGGATCTTTACTCATTAACTGGTGCTTGAGCATTTTTCTTCAGTGGACTTCCATACAGGTGCGTATCTGTAAGACTATTGGCTGGAGTCCTGATGTGTCATTGGCTTCCGGCATTCAGATACTGAAGATTTATTGTGGTTGGTTATGTGCCTCTCTACTTTTCCTGCCCTCATCAGATCTGCTTTTCCGTTCATTCCTGCAGAGTTTGCATTCCTCGGCTCGGTGCTCGTTAGATTTCTAGAATTCCTCTCTGTCTCTTTGTCACTGCTTGGACGAGAGCAAGAGAAATCCACACAGGCTCGTAAAAAGCAAAAGAGGGATAAGTGGCTTTTTTATTCACTCAGAGTTGTTGTTTTTCCCCTCCCTCATTCTTTAGAGTGTCTCCCGCCAATGACTGAATCATTTACTATGGAGTGATGTCACTATTTACAGCAGTGCCGAGACGTAACTTTGTTTTCGATAGCAACGCATATGAAATAATTTCTATGTCAAATCACAACATGTACGCATTTGAGCTTCTCTTTGTGTAGTAGGTGATGGTGGGATGTGGTGATTCAAAAGGAGTTTCAAATTCTTTGAAACAAATGTGAACCAGTATCCAAGCTGTTTGGGCATGTTTAGCATTCTAAAGTCATTTTTGGCTTTGACTTTTTACCGTCCAATTAATTCAAAATGGATAAAATCAAGGCACACCATGTTAATAGGACTGCACAATAAATCGACATGCACTTTTACAAGTTGTGAGATCTGAAATGTGTGTTGGCAGTGTGTACACAACCACCCAATAATGATAAAAATTCACCTAGTGTTTTTTTTCTTCCTTAATCTACTAAAATCATTACCCCTTTCTCAACTTGAGCCGATCTCAGATACTTGTCTTTGTGACGTCGCAAAGAAAGGCCCCTCCCACTTTAGTTTGATTGACAGTAGCGTTCCGCCCTGATTGAGCTGTCATCAGTCCGCCATTGTTTCACCGTCGGAGCAGATGTAGACAAGAATGACTCCTCAGTGATTGAGTTGTTCTGTTGTTGAATGTAATAATGAACATAGCAGTCTTCATTTACTCCCTACATCTGAGCCACTGAAGACGCAGTGGATTACCTTTGTTTTCGAAGAGAATGCACCTCCGATCTACATAAATGCATCTATGTTTGCGCAAATCATTCGTGATCCAGCTTCACCTACAGAGAAGTACTTTTTTTTTTTTTTTTTTATGAATCTTTGCAAATCACTCTGTGCAATTGAATGGAGGATTTGTTGGACTGAAGTTAGTTCTGGTTGGTGCAGTGAGGTCTGGGTTGGCTCTGCTCGAGTGTAATCATGTGGCTCAATGATTTGGAGTCCAGGTCACACAGACTCCAGAGCTAAAAGTGTCCCGCAGGGCTAGTGTCCAAGTCTTTAGGAGATGTTTTTTAGTTTTGCTGTTCAAAAAATGTCTGTTTTCACACCAGCAAATTAACTCGTGTTAATAACGTGCAGAACGGCAGTAGACTTAGATTTTCAACTTACAGAGACGTGGTGGTAATGGTCACTTACAGAAGGAAACTCTGAGAAGGATTCGATTTTACACATAAATAATGTAGAAGGTGGTTTAGGGACAGAATCACAAAAAATACAAGAGCACTCCAAGATCCGAACACTATGTTCCAAGTATTGGTGGTGGTTGTTCTGCACTGGCTATTAGTGTAGCTAGTATTGTTCTTTTGGGAATAATATATTGGTTTGCATGGAATTGGCTGTAATGTTATGTTGTTGTTCTTTTCCATGCAATTACAAAAAATGGGGACTGACAAATTCATGCTTTAAAAGGGATGCAAAAGCACCAAAAAAGTATCATTAATCTACACAACTTGTGTTCTAAACCTTCTGACGTTATATCATAGCTTAATATGATAAAACAGGAACCGATCAAAATGATCACAGTATTATTTTTTCCATAAGTTAATAGAGTTCACAGAATCAGGATGAAAGAGCTGTTCACTCATCAAACAGACCTGTTTCTAGAGTTCAAGATTATTTGTGAATAACAGTCTAAATTTCTCAGCAGTTTTTAGGATTCATTTAGTTTTTTTTGTTGAAGTTTGAAAGCATCTGCAGCCATTCATTGTAAATGTGTGAAAAAGTGTGTCTAGCATAATTATTTAACAATTCACCATGCAAGAATTTGCACTTAGTTTGAACGATCCGAGTAAATGATGACGAATGCTCCTCTTTGGGTGAACTATTTTTATATATCCTTATTTCGGTTGGCTTCCTATAGTTTGAGCACAAGTTTATTTGTAGAGTTAATTTCCAAACATACTTGTAGTTTCAGTTTGGCTTGGTGTTTATAATAAATGTTGTTTATCATGAATCCCACTGTAACTTATTTTTGTTTGATACTATATTTTCAATTCCTGTTCTGTTCAGAATGCTATTAAATTCAAAGGATTTGTTGTCAGGGGAGCTAAAACACACATTTATAGCATTTTTACTGTTTGTAAATGTATTTTTTTTTTTTATTAACCAATATTTGCCCATATTTTATTACCGATTTTTATTTACCAATGTGATTGTCTTTTTTTCTCTCTCTCAACAATGCAGTAATGTTAATAAATTGTATTGCCATTTATTCTTTATCAACAATTGGTTTTATTTTTAGTAAGTTTGCAAACTTAAGTTCTTGCAATGAGTTTGATCACACCAAAAAAAAAAAGCCAGCTCAAATGTGTGAACGTGTGTGTTTTTATTTTTATTAATCCACCAATTATAGGACTGAATAAATGAAGCGAGGTCTTGTTAAGCTGTTTATAGACGTTCCTTCACCATTCTGCATGAAGCGTTCGTTTGCCCATGTGCTTCTGGATTCCCTTCTCTTCCGCTCTTCAGTGTTCAGCTCTGAAGGTGTTTACGGTGTGTTTTTGATCTTGTTGGTGGTCTGTTTTGAAGGATAAAGTCAGGTCAGGTCTTCCTGACAGAATCTGCTTTAATTCTCTGGCTTGTTTAGAGCTGTTTCGGTCCGAGGACATTCCTGGCGTTCAGGCTTCATGATGGGCAGCTCTGAGCGAGGCCCTTTCGCTGTTATATGCGCGTGCATGAATTATGCTCCAGCGTTCAGTTTCCAATGCATGTACAGTTTGACATGTTGAAGCTCTGATTAGGAATTCAGGCTGTGCTTGAAGCCCATTCATCATGGAGATCACGTGGTGTTTGTGTCCATGTGGCAGCCTCTGATTACAGATTCAAAGAAACATTTGGAAAACAAAGTAACGAAATCTGTATTGTGGGTCGGATGTGTAAATGCTTTCTTCGTGTAATTTAGTTATTTGTATAGGCAGCTTGTGGGCAGCTATTTTCATCCTGCTTTCACCATTTAGAAGTGCAGCTGAAGACGAGTGGCGGGACTAATCGACTAGTCTCCTGCTCTCTCACTGGAACACACTGAGCTCAGATGCAGTGATTGTCCAGCAGGACCCCTGGCACCGCGCAGGCCTCGTAATGCAGGGTGTGTATGGGAACGGCAGTAAACATGACATTTCCCTCCAGCGAGCGGCCCGTCCTAATCACAGCCCTGCTGCACAATATGCAGTAAAAGAGCCACCACCGTTACCACCGAGCGAAGGGCAGAGAGGACATTAACCCCTCATTCTCTCCATCTAAATCTGCATCTGGCCTTTATTGTGCTGCTTGTGCATTATTGTGTGCAGTGTTGTGGGAAAGTTACATTTAACAGTAATGCATTACCATCAGTGCTGTGAGGGTGATGAAATGTTCCCACTGGTGAATCAATGTGTGACAACAGAGTAATACTGCTGTCACCGGGGGGTGGGAGGCTTGTGTTCTTGAGCTTTCACACTTTTCCTCACTTTCCTTCACTTTTAAATTCAGCAGCTTGAATAGACAACAAAACAGTACAATGACAAACTCACTTAAACTAAGCATAGAACGTTTATCAGCAAAATGAAAGTTGCAGGCATGGCATACACTTTGATGTAAATCAATATTCAAAAAATAAAAAACTTCCAAAATCACCTCATATACGGCAAGTCAACTGGCTTCTCAAAATTTAACATATTGCTCTTTGGCATGCCATTTCTAAACTAAGTCTTCACTCTTCCAGTCAGTCAGCTCTCCTCACTCGCTTCAGTTTTTAATTGTAGTGTCTGTTCTCTAACTGAACAAAATAATTTTTATTACTATAAAAAATCTAAACGATGGTGCCATAAGTGGGCGAGTAATGTAACCAATGTTGTGGCATAACACTGTAAACACAACGGTCGCAGCAAGCCTAATTACAGTATTGCATTACTTTATAAAAAAGTAACTAAGTAATGCATGTAATTGCATAACTTACTTTTTATAGAAAGTAATGCATTGTTACTTTTGAGTTATTTACTGCATTTTTGTCACATGTGCTGGGCTTGCTTATTTGATTTTCATAACAAAATTGTATATTTTTGCAACTGTAAAGGCTTTTTATTATCAAAAGTGAAATTAGAAAATCCTCAGGATAAAAGAAGTGCCTCTGCTTCTGTACTCCACTCCCGATTCATCTCCCAATCAGCACGAGACAGGAGAGCGGTCAGTGAATTAATCAGAAATCAAAGTAACTTTCGTTATTATTTGAAAAGGTAACTCGGGTATTTCATTGTAAATTAAATAGTAATGTGTTACTTTACCGGTCTCTTGGAAAATTTATCTGATTGCATAACTGGCGTTACTTGTGATGCATGACCCCCAACACTGATTTAATGTTTATTGAACAGATAGTTGAGTGATATCTAATGGATATTAATTAGATTATATTTTATTTTAAGTAACAAATGTTTTTCGTTGTTTCAGTTAACTATAATAACCATGGGCACATGTTGGAAGTAAAACGAGCTCTGAATGTAATTTCATGTTGACTTATTATATGACAGATAAAAGTGACCGAATTCAGTAAGAGTGTATAATTATCTCTAATAGTAAATATTATGTGTGAACTGTAATATCTTTCTGTTGTACTTTTAGACCGTATTTAATGTTGAAGCTTCTCTGATCTTTCTGTAGATGTGTGATATCCTTTTCAAATGCACTGCTAATAAAAACCATTTCATCATCATTATGATCCAGTGTGCGTTAAGAGAGCTGTGTTTTGGCCAGGCTTTTACATAAAGACTTTAGACGTTGTGTGTAATTTCTGCTTCCTGGGTAAAGTGATTATTTTGGGCTATTGGGATTCTGTTGTGCAACTGTGTATTTCTGTCACTGTGGTCATTTTACATGATGGAGCCCGTTTTAGGAGACGAAGATGATGAAGGGACTGCTAAAGCAGCGGTTCTCAGCTGGTTTTGCTTCAGGACCCAGAAATATCTTGGGCATCCAAATATGGCACCAGAATTGTTTATCATAGAAAAATTCTCTGAAAAAACAAACATGATTTTTTTCAGGACTATCATGAACTGTGGAGCCCCAACAATACACAAAACTATTAGCATGGGGAGCAGTTCATCCAAAAGTGAAAATTTGCTGAAATTGACTCTCCCCTAGGCCAACCACGATGTAGAGGAGTTTGAGTCGTCGTCAGGTTTGGAGAAATGTAGCATAGCATCAGTGTCTCATCAATGGATGCTCTGCAGTGAATGGGTGCCGTCAGAATGAGAGTCAAACAGATGATAAAAACATCACAATAATCCACAGCACTCCAGTCCATCAGTTAATGTCTGGAGAAGAGAAAAGCTTTGTGTTTGTAAGAAACAAATTCATTATTTATTAATAAATTTTAAACCATTGTTTCCAGCTAAAAAACAAGCCCGTAATCCATAATAACACTTCCTCCAGTGAAAAAGTGTTTCTGGTCTGAATCAGGAGAGAAATCTGCACAGATCAAGCAGCGTTTACAAGACCGCTCTAAACAAATATGTGACTGGATTTTGATGTGAGAAACAACAATAGATTGACTTTTTCACTAGAGGAAGTGTTTGATGGATTTTTAGCTAAAAGCAATGGTTTGAAGTTAAAACGTCGTGATGTATTTGTTTCTTACAAACACGCAGCTTTTCACTTCACAAGACATTAACTGATGGACTGGAGTGCTGTGGATTATTGTGATGTTTTTATCAGCTGTTTGGACTCTCATTCTGACGGCACCCATTCACTTCAGAGCATCCACTGATGAGACACTGATGCAATGCTACATTTCTCCAAACTTGATGAAGAATCAAACCTGTCTGCATTGAGATTGTTCGGAAGATTGTTTTCATTCTTGGGGGAACTATTCCTTTAAAGTCTTGTAAGAAATGAAATGACATGTCCCGTGTAAAGAGAGACTGTGAGTGTCCAAGAAAAGCCTGCTCCCTGTATTCATCATGTGTCGTGTCTCGGGTCAGGCAGTGTTGGAATTGAGTGTGTTGAGCTGCTGCTGTTTAGAGGTCAGCTGTAAATAAGCAGTTAGATGACAGCGCTGACCACTAGCTCAGTCCTTTTCAGAAGGATGTCGTTCTGAATCCGAGAGGCAGTGAGAAACATTCATCTGTCTGGGATCCATACGCACGGCACACTGGACAATAAAATCGTCATCCGCGCCGCAGGTCAACACATCAGCTTCTCATTAAGTTGTCTCTTCAGTTCATGAAGACGGAGACATGCGTTTTAAAATGCCACTGGAACCTCATAAAGACTAAATAGGATGACTTCATTTTGGACCTGCGTTTATGCTCCTAGTTTTTCTTCCTTGAGTTGTTTTCCTGGTCAGTTGAGGGCTGTTTTGACAGACAGCGTGTGTGTGAGAGAGCAGGGACTTGGGTTTGCAGGTGCCAGATACTAAAGGGTGTTTTGTGAAGCTAACAAGACAAACCAACATGTACATTACTGTTCAAAACTTTGGGGTTGGTTAAATTGGATACTGAAAAATAGAAATATATATGATCAGAAATGTTTCTTGAGCAGTAAATCATCATATTTTCATGATTTCTGAAGATCATGTGACACTGAAGACTGGAGGAATGATGCTGAAAATACAGCGGAGCATCACAGAAATAACATGTATTCAAAAACAGAAATCAGTTATTTGAAATTGCAATAATATCTCAGAGTATTATTTTTGAACAAATAAACGCAGAAGAGACTGCTTTCAAAAGCATTAAAAATCTTACATCAAACCTTTAAATGCTACACTCATATTTTCTAAATGACTCAGTGAAGTAAAAGTGCTTGCTGTGTGGCTGTTATTTGGTGTCTGTTTGCTCTGAGACATCTACAGCGGCCCGGAGAAGTATTTGCACACTTACGTCACATTTAAATGGGTCACAACACACTTTTGTTGTATTATTTTACTTATAAGTCTGCATATATTTCAGTCATTTGAATCAACACCCACTGCTGTGATTGGCTAATATCATTGCAGTTGGAAAAACACTTCTGGCATGACGCGTGTGGATCTGTCTCGCTGTCATATTATTGAACCTCATAGCATCCATTAATGTTGTCATTAGTGTTTCCAGTACGTCACATTGGCTTTGCTGGATAACCACCAAGCATTTCTTCAGCCGTCACCGGAGACTCTCACTAGTGACGTTCTGTCCCAGGATACAGTAATAACAGTGGGTTGTTTGTGTCTGAACTATCTGCGGTATGTGCTGTGCCTCCTCAGGACTTTCCTTCACTCTAAACCGGGTTAGGTAGTGCCACATTATTTTGACTGGACTCCTGTAACTCCGAGGTTAGCTTATAGAAATCTACATTTCCTCTTGTGCTGCCTGGTGAACTTTTATTTTACCAAAAAACTCTTGGTGGTTTGAGATCTGTCAGTGAGTTAAATCATATAATAGCAAGAGCAATAATACTAATAAGAGTCTGATTCCCAAAACCCACACAGTATCAAATAAGATCCTACTTTATTATACTGTATGTATTAGAAATGCAACAATACAGTTAGGCCATGGTTCAATACATACCTCGGTTTTTAGCCACAGTTTTCAGTTCAACTAAAACTCACTTCTGTAGACTGGAGAAAACCATGAATTATCAAATGTCTACTTTCAATTTCGTTTTAGAGAAGTATTTTTCCTAAATCTTTTATTTTATTTTATTTTTTACCCCAAAATAAGATGTCTCGGCCATTATTGAGCGCCAAAAACATATTTAATGTCCGTTTCATTCATACTGGTAGCCAGATGGCGCCCTCGTGCAGAAACTCCACATATGCATCACAGAAGTAATAGAACCGATGACTTAACAGGAAATCCCTCAAATCTCGAATAGACAAAAATATCCAGCTATTTCTGCACCTGAGTGAAAAGATGGAAACGCTTGAACTGATCAAACGTTAAGACAATAAACACTTGACTACAAGTGTGTGTTCTTCAAGCCATCTCAGGTATTTTCAGAATTAAGTACATTTAAAATGCATTGCTAATAGCCTTTTTCGGCCTCATTCTGTGATAAGAAGCCACATCAGATCACAAAAGGAAGTTATTTCAAATATGTTCATGGTGTAAAGGGGAATCTCTTCGCTGTATTTCCTCACTAGGTCTGTCTTAAGAATCATTTAAATTTCAATCAGACAGAACTGGTTAATTATGATCAAATGTGTGCAGTGTGGGACAGCTGTAAGGTCACACCCCTGCATACCTTCTGTCTTATTGAAATCTCACACTCTTGATAGCACACCGTCTCGAGATTCTGTCTCAGTCCGCTGGCCTCGGAGGCATCACAAGCAGTATCAGAGGTGTGGGATTATTTTGAAATCATTCATCATTCTTCATTTAACTGTCAAGTCCAAAGTAACCAGTAAAGTTTTTAGTTTTTGTTTTGTTTTTGCCAGATCCATTTTGGATTGCACAAAGAACCTTTCAGAACCAATCCTATTTATTTTAATTTGAACATTTTATAATATAATATATAAACTATAAAGAACCTTTAGTTGAATGTAAGGACTCTGTTGATAAGTTCTTCATGGAACCATCAGTGAATGGTTCTCTCCTTTTTAGTTTTTTGAGTAACATTGAAGGGGACATCAGAAGCCCATTTTTCACAAGCTAGTATCAAAGACTCATTTTTAAACCCTTGCATTTGAGTGATGCTGTGCACGGTACTTTTGATGTACTGTATGTTTTGGCATCAAAAGCAAAACTTGTTTCTTTTCTGACATACTCCAGTTCTGGTTAAAACACACTTGACGTGCTTATTCTGTACATTTTTTGCACTTTTTGCATGAAATCATTTATTTTGTCCATCAGAAGTGCGCGGTCACATTAATTGAGCTTGAGTAGTGCCGTAAAATAGACTCCATACCGAATCCATCTCTTCGGTGGTGCTCACGTGATGCTCCTGCTCCCAGTATGAGTGCACTCATTTGTTAACATACTCCCTAAAAATATACGTTGCTCATGCTTGAGGTGTGAAAACAGCCTTATGTTATTATGGCCTTATTTTTGTTTATTTTTTATTTTTTCATATAGTTGCGAGCCAATGGCAGCCTTTTTAAAAAAAAATCATTTTCAATGTTTATTGGATTCCAGAATATTTTGTTGTATAAAAGATGCCAATGATACCAGAATAACATTTTAATTACAACAGTCTGCACACACGGCTCACACATTGGTTAGGGTTAGGGTTAGTTTCTTCTCTGTCTTTGTGAAGCTCCTCAGAAACACACTTAACTTGCAGTTCATTATCCAGACCTCGTCACATTGTTCTCAGCAGATGCACAGCCATGGCTTCTCAAGGACTCAGATTACAGAACGATTCCAGTATCTTTCTGCAGGAAATGCCTGATCACCAGCGCATGGACGAGTTCTGTTATAAAGTGCTGTTTTGCACCTGTTTTTCTCCTTTGAAGAGCTGACTTTGCAGCGTGATCTGTCAGTTTTATATCTCGTAGAATGTGTCGATTGGTCAGTGCTCCACAGATGTGGCCTGCTGTTTATTAAGAAACCGAACAGAAAGATTGCTTGCCTGAAGACCATTGACACTGAAGTATGAACATCAAACTACATTTATAATCAGCAGCAAATGGTGTTTTCAGTCTGCACTAATTAATAAACGCAGTGGCCACGTGTTCAAATACATGAGCTGCGGTGCTTATGTGGATAATATATACGAGTACATGGACTTATTTTTATCAGTCCCAATAAATCCAGTCTGATTTAATATTCTGAAAGTTCTTTATGAACCCTAAACGGTTTGATTCCCATATACATTTTCATGTGCATTTTTGTATTCTGAATAAAACTTTTTGTTTTATTTTATTTTTTAGAAAATAGTCTCATTCACTGACCGGTTCTTAAGATGTACTAATCATGTGCATGTTGGTAAGAAGTTATTTTCTCAAAACGATCGAGAGGATAGTCTTATTCAAGCATTTGCATGTTTAGTTTTTTGATCAGAACGATTGAAGTCTTTTCTTTAAGGAATATGTGTATGTAAATGTAGCTAATCCGGCTTGCGATATTTCCAGATTCCTCCGACAGGAAGGTTTTGATGTGACATTTTGACATTCTTTGCCTGATATGACAATGAAAATCAGTCTTCCCTGCGTTCCTACAGCGCAAACACTAGAGCAATGGTGCTAGCAACACCAAGGTCATGGGTTCAATTCCCAGGAACTGATGAAAGTTGCTTTGGATAAAAGCCAAATATGTTCCTGTAAATATATGCTTTGATTTCATATATAGATTTTAGTTTCAGCTGGAATTCAGAGGCAAAATTATAATATTTCCCAACAAACACAAAATATTGAGGCTTGTGCATGTTTCCTCGTGTCTTTTAGAGTAAAAGTAGACTTCCTGATAGCTGATGTTGTCTCTCTTCCAGTCGGTGGTGAAGACGGGACGGCTGCTCATCAGTCACGAGGCTCCGGTGACCGGAGGATTCGCAGCCGAGATCAGCTCTACGGTTCAGGTGAGAGTCCCATGGGAAATCAAGGCTCTTGTGGAGCTAATGATTTATAGATTGATTTAAGTTCAAGTGTTCAAAAACTGTGAAGCTTTTTCTGCTTTTTGACACTTTAACTAAATAATGGTGGAATATGGAATAAATGTTTTATTAGGCTAGGACATTGTTTGTGAAGTTATTCTGTATTCATCATGCATTTGCATGACGGTCAGTTCAGTAACAAGATCACAGCGCACCTCAGTTCTCACAAAGATGAGCCCTCGATACCTTCCTAGTTAGTTCTGGCAAGACCGCGCTCTTCACATAGATGCAGCTCCATTCATTCAGAAACAGACTGTCTGACCAGCTCGCAGTTAGCCAGGGGTTATCACTCTGATTCTCTGGATTCATATTAGACCCGTTTTTATGTAATTGACTTAAACATATGACCAATCTTAGGGAAAAAAAATAGATGAGAACTTGAAAGTCTAGTCTAAGCTTTTCATGCAAATGACTACAGATATTAAATTATTCGACTCAGTCTCGCTTTTGATCATCGTCGATCTTAAAAAAAAACAAAGGTTACATTTTCAAACTATAAACTCGTCTATAGAAACCCTGATCCAGACTTCTGTTGTCAAGCCAACTAGTGTAATTTAGTCATCAAACTGATGCTTGAAGTGTGAAAGTAACAAAAATAAACAACAGAAACTCTTCTTCTAGGACTCTTTGCTGTTCTTTTGAGCTTTCAGTTCATAATTGATTTAAAATAGGAATCTTTGGTTACATTTTAAGTGTCTACACCATCACTTTTGATCGATTTAATGCATCCATGATGAGTTGAAGTGGGTACTGACCTCGAGCTTTGAACAGTGGGACTCAGATTCATGAGTGTGTCGGGCCACGGCGAGCCCGTGCTGATGGTGGACACTTTATCAAGAGACCGGTACATGCATAGAGGGCTGGTCTTCAGACACAAACATCAGTCATGTTTCCATTGACGTCAAAGTTTGTTGAAGCACCTGTGAGCAGGCTGGACACGCTGGGCACTGATGAGTCACAGATAATGGCACTGAACAGAAAAGATGCATTGTGCTTGACCTGAGCTGTGGTCAAGCTACTGACGTCTGTGATAACGGCAGCTAATGCATCTGTCCTCCACCGAAACACACGCCATTCTGCAGTCTGGTGTCACAATACCAGTGGATTTCACAGCTCTCAGTCACTATATCAGTACTGTAGCTAAAACTAGGTTTCTTTTAATGTAACGATTAACTAATTATAAACATTAACTATTAATAAAAATGTATTATAGCTAACTATTAATAAATATGTAAAATACATGAAGTTAGTTAATAATCATAAGTAAATAAAACATTAGCATATTGCCCACTGTGGAAGGACAGCATGGTAAAAACTCTGACCGTGTTTCCTGCTCTGCTCTTATCATCTGGCTCACGTATTAAACCACAAGTCACTTTCCTCAAGATGAACTTGGAAAAACAAGAACTCGGACCGTGCTCTGTTGTATTTAAAGGGTTAGTTCAACCAAAAATGACAAATCTGTCAACAATGACAGTATTTCCCAAAATCACTTTATTTTATTTGTTTTAGTCCAGAAACCCCATATAATGCACTAAACATCAAGCACGGAAAGCACATTACATCCCAGTTCTAGAATTACTAACTTGACATCGCAACCCATTTATCATCAAACAAGTAAACCAAAAATACCACTTTTTTTTTTTTTTTTACATGGATTCTGGGATGTGAGTGAAGTACAAGCTTGCATGATAAATAATAGTTAAGCAACCAAACATTACACTGTGAATATGGAAACATTTTGATTTTGATTCGCTTATTTTTTACTTCCAAAATCCTCACATTTCATCACATATTTGTATTTATTTGTTTGCTGGAGATCTGTTTTATGCCTTTGACTCTCAAAAATGCAGTTTTCACATAGCACACCTTAGCAAAAACATAGGTAAAGTGTTAAAACCCACCCCAGACGCAGAGAAATGTCCTGTGTTCAGCAGCTTCTTTTCTTTCTGCAGAAATGATAAGTCTAGTTGTGTTTTTGAGTCACAGTAGAGACACAATCATACAGCCGAGATGCTGAGGATCTTACAGAAGCTGAGACCGTGACAGCGAACTGTTATTCCTGGAGCAGATCTCTGTGTTCCTGGACAACTCCATGGAATACTTGGGATAATATTCAGGATCATCTTTCTTGCTCTGTGTCTCTCTCTCTCTGTGTGTGTGTGTGTGTGTGTGTGTGTGTGTTAATAAAGCAGCCAGATTCCCCTGGAATGTAATAAGTGTGTGTGTGTGTGTGTGAGGTGTGAAAGGGTTTGTGGGTGATGTTCTCCTCTAGAGACGTGTCTCTTTATGATGCAGGCATGTTTTAGACCGTTTCTGATCATGTGTTTCCCAGAAGAGTTGAATTGGCTCATTATTCATATGAAAATGAGTCGGCACACAGGATTTTGAATTGAAATTGCAGTTCACACAACAGATGAGTTTTATTAAATTCGTGATGAAATGAAAACTCACCGTCTACAGTCTCCGTTTAGATCATCCTTTGATTAATCCATGCATACGTTTAATTCTTTGACCCAATAATGTTTAATCAATATGTAATATCAGACTTCTCTTTTGTGATTAATGCAAGACTTCTCCAATCATGGCATCTGCTTAAACCCTCTCTTACAATCCGCTGTAAGCTCACGCTCATTTATCAGAGCCACGCCCCCAGCCCAACAGCCAATCAACAACCGATGCACAGAACCAAGCCCCGCCCTACACTTATTTTCTTTAATAATCAGTTTAATTCAGATGTATGTTACTTTCAGATTAAAACACATCTCTACTTCAATTACATTATGACTTAAACGCAAGGTTTTATTAATGCCCATTTATTCTCTATTATATGAATGGCACATTTTCATGTAAACTAACTGAAATACTGTCTGAATAGTTAGCAGCCATTAGAAGCACAGGTTAATTTAGCAAAACTGCATCTCAAAACTTCTACCACACACACACACACACACACACATATATACAGTGGGGATCGAAAGTTTGGGCACCCCTTGCAGAATCTGTGAAAATAAGAGTAATTTTATTAAATGCATGTTATATTTTATTTAGTACTGTCCTGAGTAAGATATTGTACATAAAAGATATTAACATTTAGTCCACAAGACAAACAAATAGCTGAAATTATTAAAATAACCCCACTCGAAAGTTTGGGAACCCTTTCTTAGTACTGTGTTCTGTTACCTGATGATCCTCGACTGTCTTTCTGTTTTGTGATGATTGTGCATGAGTCCCTTGTTTGTTCTGAACAGTTAAACTGAGCAGCGTTCTTCAGAAAAATCTTTAAGCTCCTGCAGATTCTTCAGTTTTCCAGCATCTTTGCATATTTGAACCATTTCCAGCAGTGACTTTATGATTTTGAGATCCATCTTATCACACTGAGGACATTTGAGGGACTCAAACACAACTATTTAAAAAGATTCAAACATTCACTGATACTCCAGAAGGAAACAAGATGCATTAAGAACTCGGGGGTGAAAACTTTTGAACATGATGAAGATGGCCAAATTTGTCTTATTTTGTTTAAATATAATTTTTTTTCCATTTAGTTCTGCCCTTCGTAAGCAACAGAAGATACTTGTATGTTTCCCGGGACACAAATTAAGTACAATTTACCTTGATCTTCAAATTCCAAAAGTTTTCACCCCCCAGCTCTTAATGCATCTTGTTTCCTTCTGGAGCATCAGTGAATGTTTGAATCTTTTTAAATAGTTGTGTTTGAGTCCCTCAAATGTCCTCAGTGTGATAAGATGGATCTCAAAAACATACGGTCACTGCTGGAAAGGGTTCAAATATGCAAAGATGCTGGAAAACTGAAGAATCTGCAGGACCTTAAAGATTTTTCTGAAGAACGCTGCTCAGTTTAACTGTTCAGAACAAACAAGGGACTCATGCACAATCATCACAAAACAGAAAGACAGTCGAGGATCATCAGGTGACCACACACAGTATTAAGAACCAAGGGTTCCCAAACTTTCGAGTGGGGTTATTTTAATAATTTCAGCTATTTGTTTGTCTTGTGGACTAAATGTTAATATCTTTTATGTACAATATCTTACTCAGGACAGTACTAAATAAAATATAACATGCATTTAATAAAATTACTCTTATTTTCACAGATTCTGCAAGGGGTGCCCAAACTTTCGATCCCCACTGTATATTGTTTTCAGCGTCATTCCATTTGTAATTCAGTTTTGTTCAATTCAAATTGCAATTTTTCTGATTGCTGCTTCAGTTCATATATAGGAATTGTGATTTAAAACATAACTGATTTCTGAATGTCACACTACCTTGATTTGCAGGAGATTATGGGTAAAAAACATGAGGAATATCCAGTGGTGACATTAGTTCCTGTGCTGAGGTGATTTGATGGCTGTGCTCTCAGTGACAGTGAAGACATGCTCTCTAACACTGACCGGGTTACCAAGAGAAAAATAGCATGACGTTCAGAATGATCTTAAAAATGGCCTTTGAGATCAGTGTTTCAGATTGATGTGTCATGTTTGGTTTTCAAAGGAACCAAAGGATCTGAGTGACTCAACGGAGCTTCTGTAACCTTGTCAGTGATTTTGAGTGACTTCTGGAGAAGATTTACAACTTTTACTTCTTCTGTTAAAAGCTAGAAGTTATAGTATGTGTCCCAGAACTTAATGATTTCCATACTTCGTTTTATCACTAATGGCATGTCATAAACATCCTTATTGATGTTGACTTTGGTAACGTGGGAAACATGATAAATCACTGGCACCGAACCTCGTGTCAGCGGGTTTTCTGCTTTTTTGAGTGTAATCTCCAAATGTTTTATCTTATTTCAACTACCATGCAAAAGTTTGGGGTCAGTAAGTGTGTAATCAATTTTTTATAATACTATTTTTCATCAGTGACACATTAAATTGATGTGTTAGCAAAGACATTTATAATGTTACAAAAGATTTTTCTATTTCAAACAAACGCTGTCAAATTAAACTTTCAAAGACCACAAAATAATGACTACGATGCAGCACAACTGTTTTGAGCAGTAAATCAGCATATTAGAATGATTTCTGAAGATCATGTGACACATCACAGAAATAGATTAAAGTTTAACAGACATTTACATAGAAAACAGCTATTGTAAATTGGAATAATGTTTCACAATCTATTTCTGATGACATCCATATATGTGCACAGTGGCCATTACAAGTATTTAGATACTTAAGTCATATGTACAAATGAATCATCATATTATAACAAATTATGAAAGCAAGTAGCGCATGTTTTTAATTTGAGCTTTACAGAACATTTTTATTACATTTACATTCATGCATTTAGCAGACACTTTTATCCAAAGCGACTTGCAGTGCATTCAGGCATGTGTGTGTTCCCTGGGAATCGAACCCACAAGCTTCTGTGCTGCTAACACAATGCTCTACCACTGGAACACTACAGAGAACTGTCTAGTTATCTTTGATATGGTGATGATATCAGCTTTAAGATTTTTATTTGTCACGTTTGTATTTATTCGTATTTTCCTGCATTGCACAAACGTGTTGGAGTGAACTGAAGCAAACGAATGCATTGCATCTAATTTTAACTACGGTCTATCGGCCGATGTCCTGATTTCCAGCCATTACAAACCGCACACTTCAGATTAGATAAAGCTATTTCTGAGCAGCAGAAGCACCAGGTTTGTTTCCCGAGGGGTGATTATGTGTAGCCAGGCTGGCTGAAAACAGAGCGGACTCGAGTATCCAGGACCTGCAGTGCCTTTCCTGACATCTCTGCTCAGAGCTGGAACTGCCTCCTGATGCAGATCCGAAACACATTTCTTTTGTTTATACAGGCCATCATGTAAGGCAAGCACAAAGCCCTTTTAATGAAGCTTGACGCGCCTTTGTAGCCACTTCAGAAAACGCCAGCAGACGAAGGGGTTCACCAGAAGTGCGGCTTGTTTCACACTTAGCTCATGCGCTCTCCGTGTTTGGAGCTGAATAGGGAGCATCCATGAAGAGTTGGAGGTGACCGTAGATTTCAGCATTGGCTTTGTATGAAGTGGAAACATTAGACTCTTTTAAAGGTTTTTTTTTCTTTTCTTTTTTCTGATGGACAAGTTTTGATGGTTCTGTGCAAATAAGTGTAGTTTTTCTTTTTTTTTTTTGTGGTTTGTCATTTGGCAGTCAGGTTTGTTCAGCTTCCATTTGGGGCTTGATAACTTATTGTATTGTCCTCCAAATCTGCTCTACAAGCTTAAATAGAGACCCTTGCTGGGATCACAAAATACAGTATTGTTCAAAATAATAGCAGTACAATGTGACTAACCAGAATAATCAAGGTTTTTAGTATATTTTTTATTGCTACGTGGCAAACAAGTTACCAGTAGGTTCAGTAGATTGTCAGAAAACAAACAAGACCCAGCATTCATGATATGCACGCTCTTAAGGCTGTGCAATTGGGCAATTAGTTGAAAGGGGTGTGTTCAAAAAAATAGCAGTGTCTACCTTTGACTGTACAAACTCAAAACTATTTTGTACAAACATTTTTTTTTTCTAGGATTTAGCAATCCTGTGAATCACTAAACTAATATTTAGTTGTATGACCACAGTTTTTTAAAACTGCTTGACATCTGGGTGGCATGGAGTCAACCAACTTGTGGCACCTCTCAGCTGTTATTCCACTCCATGATTCTTTAACAACATTCCACAATTCATTCACATTTCTTGGTTTTGCTTCAGAAACAGCATTTTTGATATCACCCCACAAGTTCTCAATTGGATTAAGGTCTGGAGATTGGGCTGGCCACTCCATAACATTAATTTTGTTGGTTTGGAACCAAGACTTTGCCCGTTTACTAGTGTGTTTTGGGTCATTGTCTTGTTGAAACAACCATTTCAAGGGCATGTCCTCTTCAGCATAGGGCAACATGACCTCTTCAAGTATTTTAACATATGCAAACTGATCCATGATCCCTGGTATGCGATAAATAGGCCCAACACCATAGTAGGAGAAACATGCCCATATCATGATGCTTGCACCTCCATGCTTCACTGTCTTCACTGTGTACTGTGGCTTGAATTCAGAGTTTGGGGGTCATCTCACAAACTGCCTGTGGCCCTTGGACCCAAAAAGAACAATTTTACTCTCATCAGTCCACAAAATGTTCCTCCATTTCTCTTTAGGCCAGTTGATATGTTCTTTGGCAAATTGTAACCTCTTCTGCACATGCCTTTTTTTTAACAGAGGGACTTTGCGGGGGATTCTTGAAAATAGATTAGCTACACACAGACGTCTTCTAACTGTCACAGTACTTACAGGTAACTCCAGACTGTCTTTGATCATCCTGGAGGTGATCATTGGCTGAGCCTTTGCCATTCTGGTTATTCTTCTATCCATTTTGATAGTTGTCTTCCGTTTTCTTCCACGTCTCTCTGGTTTTGCTCTCCATTTTAAGGCATTGGAGATCATTTTAGCTGAACAGCCTATCATTTTTTGCACCTCTTTATAGGTTTTCCCCTCTCTAATCAACTTTTTAATCAAAGTACGCTGTTCTTCTGAACAATGTCTTGAACGACCCATTTTCCTCAGCTTTCAAATGCATGTTCAACAAGTGTTGGCTTCATCCTTAAATAGGGGCCACCTGATTCACACCTGTTTCTTCACAAAATTGATGACCTCAGTGATTGAATGCCACACTGCTATTTTTTTGAACACACCCCTTTCAACTAATTCAACTAATTGCCCAATTGCACAGCCTTAAGAGCGTGCATATCATGAATGCTGGGTCTCATTTGTTTTCTGAGAATCTACTGAACCTACTGGTAACTTGTTTGCCACGTAGCAATAAAAAAATATATGAAAAACCTTGATTATTCTGGTTAGTCACATTGTACTGCTATTATTTTGAACAATACTGTATAGTCCAATTTTTCCATTTGTTGCTGTTGATCATGTCACTCTTGATTTGGACACCGTAATAGCTTTCTTGTTCCTCCATATTAAGGTCATGTTCTTTCGTTCAACATTGGCTCTGAATATGTCTGGGTAAATCTTCCCATGACAAAACAACAGCAGGATTTTTCCATTGGCTTTTGGATTACTGCATACAGAAATGTCAGATTCGTACATGGTTTGTTCATCACGGTAAAACACAACTGAACATAACTTTTATTAGTTTTGAAACATAAATATAATCACCAGAAGTAAAAAGCCAAACACAGACTATAAACAAAATACATTAGTCGCATGATTTGCCATAAAGCTTCTGGTCAGTCTTTCAGTCTTGAAGCATTGAAAGCTTATGGTGTGATGACGTTAATGTACCAACAAACCTCTGTAGACATGAGTTTCATCATCTCTGTATGAACTTTTTGAAGCATCGATTGAATAGAATCCTTGTCTCTTTAATGTCAAAGTGAAGTCAGATCTCTACAATGTGAAAATAGTTGATTTTTCAGAAGTATTTGACACACTTTTTTTCTAGGTTCATGTGTATGGTACAGACTGTTAATGGAGCTGACTGTTCTCTGCAGGAGGAGTGTTTCCTGAACTTGGAGGCTCCCATCAGCAGGGTTTGTGGGTATGATACGCCCTTCCCTCACATCTTTGAGCCTTTCTACATCCCTGACAAGTGGAAGTGCTTCGAGGCTGTGAAGCGTATGATCAACTACTAAAGCACAGGTCAGTCCTTTCTGTCCCATGTAACGTTATTGTTTAAGCCTGTAAGCCTGACATTTGAAATATATATATATATATATATATATATATATATATATATATATATATATATATAATTTTTTTTTTTTTTTTTTTAAGTGGAACATTTTAAACCATATTGAATCTTTAACTTATATATATATATATGCTGATATAGTAAGGATATAAAGGAAAAAGAGCTCAGTTTTATTTAGAGACTCAAAAATGGACAAGATTATGCAGGTGGTGATATTAATATGACAAAAAGTAAAATGAAATTCTGATGCTTGTAATGTAAATCAGTAAGATCTATATAACAGTACAGCAGACAACTTACATAAAATGCTATAAATATGTCGTCACTCTGTATCTCCAATAATGCATCTTAGTAAGATGAGATTTAATGATCCAGACATATAATGCAATGCAATCCAGTGATGATTGAGAGATGAAGAAATAAACGCTCCTCAAAAGATCCTGAGGATCAGATCTGACTCTAAAACATGATTGATGGAGAATGAAGTAAAGCTGAGCTGCTTCAAGTGCTCATCTGGAAACATTACTGCACTTATTCTGATGTTTAATTGATAAAACTCAGTAAATATTTGACAGCAAAAAGGCATGTGATGCTGAAGGAGGAAGTTTGTACAATTACACTAAAAGACCTTTTACTTGATTAAATATGTTACAGTAGACTTTATAGTGTTAAACTGAAACCACATCAAGTACATATTACACACACATACACACATACACACACACACACACACTCAGACTGCATGTGTTCAGAATCGGCGTGCAGCATCAGCGCTCTTTACTGTTTCTGGTATTGCCAGATCCATGGTGCTTGCATTCATGCTCCAGGAACAGTTTATTTTCACTTTTGTGTAATTCCATCTATATTTGGCTGTAACAGGTCATTACACAGTTGGGACACAGTTTGTAGATGCTGTTGACATATATAGATCCAGCAAAACTGATGTCATGTGATCCACAACTACACAGAGACAGAACTTTGTGCTGCTGCTATGAGCATTTGAACCAACATTTACTGCTTTTTGTTCACAGGCGACACAGATCAAGAACTCGTCCTCCTCTAGTGAATCAGTGAACAAACCAGTCAATAACAATCACAGCTAACTAGGTTTCTACCTGTAGATGGGACCATGTTAACGGACAGGCTGTAATCTTTGGGAAACGTCCTTGATCATGTGTCTAGAGGATGAAACATGGTTTCTGAACACTAACATGTGGACATCACACGGGTGTCTGTGAAAGTCTGTCTGTACTCTCATTGTTACCCGAATGTCACCATCTTCCTTTAGTTTTTTGTTATTTAACTTTAATTGAGGCCGGATCTTGTGTGTGTTACTGTTTTATTGGTGATTCACTGAATGCTCTATCCTGTTTGTTAAATCTTTTCTTTAATTGAATAAATCTTCTCTGTTCATAAAACCAAGTGAGCTGCTTTACTCTCTTTTGTCAACACAGCAAAACTTGAACCACAAGCCGAGAACAGAATATAGCGATAAATTGGCATCTTTTATTTTGGTGGTGTGTGACCGCAGTGGCTCAGTGCTGGGTGCGGTGCTCAGATGACCTCAGGTTGAATGTATTCTAGCGTCCATCTTGCTCACACACTGTCATTACTCACTTAAGCATATGAAATCTGGCCCCAGTGATCTTCACACAGATGCTCTGCTGAGATCAGCTTGTTCGGCTGGATCTACACTCCTCTCTGAGGTTTGTGTGATGCGTTCTTCCTTCACAGAGGAGCGTGCATCACGTCAAGCACATAGATGACTGACACGCTTGGATTAATCTGTCAGCGATGGCTTTTACAGATGCAATTAAGATCTATATGCATGTTTTTTACTCGGCAGCTAACCAGAATAATACACTGAGCAAAATTATAAATGCAACACTTTTGTTTTTGCCCTAGAAAAGTCTTTTTCTATGTTAACAAAAGGACTATTTCTCTCAAATATTGTTCACAAATCTGTCTAAATCTGTGTTAGTGAGCACTTCTCCTTTGTGGATCCACCTCACAAGTGTGGTTTATCAAGATGCTGATTAGACGGCATGAGTATTGCACAGGTGTGCCTTTAGGCTGAACACAATAAAAGACCACTCTAAAATGTTTTATCACACAGATGTCACAGATGTCGTAAGTTTTGAGGGAGCGTGTTATTAGCATGCTGACTGCAGAAATGTCCACCAAACTGAATTGCCCGTAAACTGAATGTTAATTTCTCTACCATAAAGGCCCCAATATACTTCAAACGAAAGCGAAGAATTAACTATGACATCATTTGTTGTTGACGTAGATTGTGATATGGAAATATGCATCAGTTAAATCCACTGATGTAAACCAATCTTGGAGATGCAGAGAGCATTTTGAACATCTGAGGTGCCTGGTCAGCTGTCGCAAATCCAGGATTGGCTGTAAGCTCCTGCATGTCTGCGAACGCTCAAGGCAGACAGCAAGGATCACCAGCATCACCTGGGGATCCCTCACATCTTCTTTTAAACGTTTCTGGATATGGACTCAGCTTCCACACAATTGCCCCCAGCTCCCTGCAGCCTCCTAAAAAATGGCCGTATCTAAATGTGCACCTGAGGACAGGAGCGCACAGTGTCACGCCGTTCGAGAGTGGAATGACTGCCAGCAGTACACGTGTGGTCCGGGGTTGGAGGGGGCTAACTTGGCATGGACCATCTCCAAGCGACAGTGCTTTTGAGTATACTTCAGATATTAATTACTAGTCAGTACATAAGACAGGGTTGAGAACTTTTCTAGTGCTTCGACATATTGCTCGAAAAAAAATTTTATTAGCGAAGTTAAACTTAATCTCACCACTGTGGGCTCTTTCTTGTGAAAGAGTGTGTGAGTGTTGTAGCAGCTTGGTGAAGAGCTGAAGAACAAAGGGAATGAGAATTGGTCACTCAGGCAAGAATAAAGGTTTCTTCACTAAACAGAGCAAGAGCACAACATCCCATAGTCACGCGACTGAAAGGGAACAGTTTCTTACTTTGTTCCTGAATGTATCAGCCGTTTCGGATGAATTGATTGAATAAATGTATTATATTTGGCTCTTTTGAAAAATAAAGCAACTAGGCCAATGTAATGCATACCTATTTTTATTTAAAGTGTATTCCATGTATTCTAACACAGTAATGGATGTCTCTGCACTGAGCCCGAGACATTCACTCATCCTAGAACCACCTCTGTTGAGGATCCTGTAGCCACACTCACACATGTGTGAATTCCCATGTTAGATAGTAAAAAAGGATCATCTTAATTGAGCCTGAGTCACCCGGACTGACCCCTCTCTACCCCTGTGGACTCAGGGTCAGCTGTTGATGCTAACTAATGGTTGCTAGGGAGAGACTGAAACACTGGGCAGTGCAGGTCATCATTTGGCTGACAGCTGGACAGAGCATTTGTTTACACACGAATGCCACACGGTTGGAGACCGAGCACAGCTGTCTCATATGACGTAAGTGCTTCTAATTGCATGTGGCATCAAAATAATTTCCACCTCTAATTTAAGCATCCTTTCATATAACGCTGTGCACTTAGGTGTAATAGCAAACCAGCTCAGGCCAGTGAGCCGCACGCATGAATTCCATTGACCAGAGAGATTTACACTGCAAAATAGCGATGTGCTGGGGAATTACATTTATTTCTTCTGTGAGAAATGTGTTTTATGTAAAATTTTACAATGGACTAGTGCAGGTAAAAGAATAGAAAAACTAACAGGTGCTTGTAATGGGGTGAAAAAGGCTTTAGATACAACAAATACAAAACGTGATTTACAATAAATAAAACAATGACATGAGCAATAACGCACACAACCATGATATAAAAATGTAACAGTCCATATATTTATAGATTTGGAAAATTTCATTTCCAGATATAAACTCTAAAAGAACAGAAATATAGAGCAGCCTTGGAATTGATTCAAAATCAAGATCACTTATGAGAATGAATGAAATGGAAATTTAAGACAGATTATCAATGCTAGGGGTGCTCCGATTGATTGGCTACCGAACACTAGTAATTTGAAAACATTCTGAGATGCTCTCACCTTCTTTCTCTAAATTCGCAAATGCTTCAAATCTGCACTATAAGCAAACTACACACTACACATTTGACACAGGAAATGTCACTTGCACAATCATCATTAAAGTTTATCATTTGCATTTCTTCTTAATTATTGCCAGTGTTTAAACCACTCAGCACTTGCATGGTCTCCTAGAGAAGGTGCGCTCATGCACACTCAAAGCACACACACATAGTGCCAGGTTCACACATACTCTTTCTTATAATTATTACTAATATTTATGAATTATATAAAGAGAATCACGTTACTCAAAAAGCATTTTCAGTGCCTTTAGGTTTGAAATCAAAATGGATGAATGTTGTGTTTGTAGTAAACAGCCATGGATCAGTAGTGGACTCCTGTGTGAAAGCACAGTGCATGCTGCTTCTGTACTGCTTACATACTGCACAGGGTCTGCACCGGAGCATGAAACTGGCTTGCGGCTGCCTCACATACAGCTCACAGAATAAGCCTTGTGCTGTGTGTAAGCTATTGTGCAACAATTGCCCAATTATTAAAACAAAAATGCACTGCATGATTAAACATTTGGGTGAGATTATATATTTTTTAAAAATTGAATTCAGGCCCTGAATGAATGTCTGTAAAAAAAAAAAAAAAAAAAAATCCTTACTGGAGCATCATTATAGATAATTCTACACAATAAAAACAAGGCTTCAAAAAATAAAACATGGTATCGGTGATCAGTATCGACAGATACTGCTTCCTGTGATGTAGAAAGGACATGACCTGCGTTGCACTTCATAAGTAATAGGAGTGCACCCTCTTTTGTGTCTTTTGATTAGATGCAGATAGGCTAGTTGTATAGTATAGTTTGGTGATGCGAAGATGAATAATTTATTATTGTTTGAATCTGTGCATTTTTTGTAGTTTGATTTTTGTAAATTTTTAATTTTTTTTTAAATGCTGGTTTGAAATGCCAAGAAGTGCATAAAACCATATAAAACTGAGGCAAATAATTTGTTATCCCATAAGAAAAGATGCACATAAACCACAGTGGAATTTGCAAAATCATTTCATACACAACACAAGAATTAACAAAAAATACATGCACAAAAAATGTTGCTCACCAGTGGACTCATCTCATCACACAACAACTAAAATATTGTTTAAGTCATTCTGAAATGCTTGAGCCAAAGTCTGTCACCAAAATGATTTCTAAACACCTTCCAGAACTGTCTCACACAAGTGTGTTCACAAACGGCTTTTGTTATCGTTTCATCTGCATTTTCTGAACAGCTAGTCATTTCTAATGTAGGATACAGGAGTCACAAGCTTCCCCGGTAGCAGAAACTTTCATTTGTATTATTAATACTTTGCATTAGTTTCCCAGGAAGTGACAGTTTTGTGCTCTTGAACACATGGGATGGAAACAAATGATTTTACAAATTATTTATGAGATATTCAAATTTTCTGCACAAGTTAAATTTGCAGCATTGCAATATGGAAATGCTTTAACAGCGAATCAGTATTAGATTTATGTCCAAAAGTATACCTCTCTAAAATTTACCTGTGTCAGTGTAATTTACATAAAAATAAGAGTAGATAATGCGCATGCATGCTGATAGATGACCACTGTATACAAAAAAAAAAAAGTAAAATGCAATGCAAACTGTAGCTACTTTAATGCACTTTTCGCCTTACAGTATGCTTCAATAAACACACACACATATAATGTGGAGTCTTGAATCCCATGGCAGTTAAGGCAGGATTAGTTCAGTGATGAAGAATGGACCTGAATTATTCAGATAAGTTGTCAAAAGCCCACACTTATGTTCTAATGGAAAGAGTCTGCTATGGCAAACTTCAGTAGGTGTATGGTGGCAAGCGAATGAATGAATGATGCATTTATATTGCACTTTGTGTATTGCTGTACACCCAGTAGTTATGTACATGACGTGTGTGTGCACTTTTGAAGCATTGTTTTGATTCTTTTGGCATAAATTAGCCTATGCCCTTGTTGAATCTGTTCATTGTAGCAGCTGACATCGCTCATAAGATAGGAGGATTTAACCTGGCTGTGTTCAGACTTGCTTCAGCACTTTTCCATCATCTCTCTACACGTTTGCCATGTCCCTTTTTCAGTTTTACACGGTTCATAGATTTGGGCAAGCTCTGTAAAAAAAAAAGCTCATAAAACAATCATAAAGTATAATTCATTTGACTATTATGTACTACAGTACATATTCCAAGTCTTTGTGTAATAGCTTTGTGTGAAAACATGTTTCAAACAGCCCAGACACTCTGAAAACGTGTCTGTGGTGACATTGCTACAAAATTATATTAAGTTGCTTGCACTTTTTGGGACACTTTCAAAGTGAACTGGCCAGTAAGTTGTGCTAAAAGCGTGTTCAGTTTTATCCAAAACAGATGAACATGAATCTGGTTTTATGATGTCGGTTGTTTTATATGTTGTGACAGTTTGCAAATGAAATATCCAGTGAGTGGCACTGAGGTTAATGCTCTATTACACTGAAAATAATGTAGCGCCCACACTACACATACAAAAAAATGAAATAAAAACACATCTAATGAAACAATAATGTCAGACAAGTTTTTGAGCTCTTGACTCGTGTTTCAAGGGACTCATACTCATAAAGACTATGTGCTCCACATCTTAAATACAGTGCTGTACCGGGTGCGCTAACGAGCACGTTTATTATGTCAGAAAAGCCATACATATGGAGCTGATTATATAATGCAAATTTCAAAATGTATTAATTTATTAATTATGCACTATGAGAAAATGGTTTTAAGGTCATAACATAATAATTTTCAAGGAATTTCACAAAAATAAGTCTTTATTCATCATTATAAAACAGTTAGTTCCAGTGATTGGCCAGCGGCTGTGTTTTATTCACAATAAAGTACGTCTCTGACTGCTTCACCCAATACTTCTGTGTGTCACTGCACAACACCCTTAGCAACATAAACAACCAATAATATAGTGTCAAAGCTGGTCCATGTATTATATATCTCATCAAAATTAACAGTTTTATTAACTTTTATTTGAAGGATGAGTGAACTCTGCTGGCGTTATGTTGCATCATTCACCTTTAATTTGGAGACCACACCCAACCCCCGTTTAAACTCTTCTTATGCGGGACGAATGTTGATGTGTGGGTGTCTGTGTCAGTCCACCGCTGACGAAGAGTGGAGGGAATATTTCTGTATTACTAAGTTTTCTGTTTTAGGTACGATTCTGTATGTCCATGAATTTACAAAGTAATGACGCTCGCAAACTCACTCTGTGTTGTGAATCGGTCATTTTTAACCTTCATCAAGAATCTCTCTTTAGGTTTGAGACTTTAGTCTTTGCAAGTTCAGGGATCTTATCTATACACCAGCAGCTTGTAACACTCCAGAGAGAAAGGAAAACTTGAAATGAGATCATATGACCCCTTTAAACTAAAAGACAGAAAACAGACATTTTCTCATACTGAGAGATGAGCAGATGTATGTGTTTGAGGAAATATCATATATGGTGTTAAGAAAATGTATACAGCGGATGAGAGCTGTTTTCATTTGAGCTCCATTAGATGTTACACCTAGTAACATTCTCTTGCCGTTTACTGTTGTTGTCGGGAACTATTTTTTAGCGTAAGGACAGCATTTAACTTGAACTTTCTCAAAAAAAAAAAAAAATAAATACATAATTTTTATTGTGTGGTAACCATTTTTTTTCAAAGCTATAAAGTACTCATGGCATGCTGTTTTGTGAATAATTCACAGCTGAAAGGAATTGCAGTGACTGCACTTTGCATCATACCTAACAATGCTTCTTAGACACAACTTATCCACAATACAGCACATCCTCTCATACTGTATTGCTTACATAAAATGCCCCTGTAATCATAATTTGTCTAAAAAGGAATAAAAGTTGTTAGTGTTTTACTGCCTCTTGTGTTCATTTCAGCTGGAAACTGTGATGAACTGTATGCATGTTTGTTTTTCAGTCAAAATGAAGATCTGAAAGCCATCATGAGACTTTTGTACTGTTCCAATGTTCTTATTCTTTCCTATTTAGAGAGCTTGACTATCCATTGGATGTTTTATGGAAGTTTTTTTTGCATGAGAATTCTTCAAAGAAAAACAATATAGAGAGTTGGACCTTTTTAACATGCATATGTACAGTGTGAAAGACACAAATGACACCCAGCTGCTTCTCACTGTTTCTGTGTAGTTCTTCTGAGTGCAATGGCAGTGGAAGGTGCTGAAGGATCCAAAGCAGTGGAATTTAAGTTTGGAGTGAACATGAGTCATTTGAGGTCAGTCAGGGAAACATGTGAAGAGGGAAGGCATTTTTTTCTTTCTTTGGAGAATGGTTGAAAACACAAACATTCACACAGAGAGTGGCTTCTATCAGTCCTGGAAGCAGAACAAGTCCAGACAGCCAGTGTAAACGGGAGCTGCCTCACTCTTCTGCTCAGATCAGGACCCGTTCTGATGTGCGCTGAATTAAAATGTGTACAACTTTGACGAGTGTCTAGTGTCACGTCAGTAAAATGTGATGATATTGATACATGTGGAATCAATTTTCTAGCAATATCCAGTGCGGAGCTGTACTGCCAAGTGTGAACTGTCCGTTGTGACTTAAAACACTTTATTAATGCACTCCATCAGTGATGATGAGTTTTGCTTTTGAAACGCCTTATAATGAAACACAGAGTAAAATATTGTATGGCCCATTGCTGTCTACCAGCTACCTTAAACCTTTCCAACAAATAGCAAGACACACGTCCTGAAATCTCTTCTGATCAAGCTCTAACTTGATAAATTATAATCTGATTAATCTTACATTGGCATGAACAGGATGGAAATAAATAGCTAGTTAGTCATTGACAGTTACAATAGCTTACATAGCTTGTCAGCAATCTTTTTTTTTTTTTTTTTACTTGAACATTTGATACTTTAGTACTATACTGATTTCTGTTATGTGATCAAATGATTAAATGTAACACAAGCCAGCTCTAGAACATCAGAATTCATTGAATGAGTTGCTTACACTTGGCCTACTGATGTTTGTGCTGTTGTTTGCTCATGAAAAATTATGTCACTTCCTGGAGGATGATGTCATAGAAGACCTGCCTTAGTCAAAGGGTTTTACACCGCAGTTACACTACTTTAAGTGTGTGACATTTCTTCAGACACTGCAACAAGCAGAATAAAATACCACAGCAGTCAGACATTCAATATGTGCAAATATACGAATCAGAATGAATGAATCAAATTGAGCTTTCTTAGCCAAGTGTGCACACACATGCAAATAATTTGGTATATTCTCCAGGAACTCTGGGTACATACTGTATATGTGACCCTGGAGCACAAAACCAGTCTTAAGTCACTGGTGTATATTTGTAGCAATAGCCAAAAATTCACTGTATGGTCAAAATTATTAATTTTCTTTTATGCGAAAAATCATTAGGATATTAAATAAACTTTATTTAGTGATATGCATTTCTAAGAACTTCATTTGGGCAACTTGAAAGGCAATTTTCTCAGTATTTTGATTTTTTTTTTTTTTTTTTTATATACCTTAAGATTCCAGATTTTCAAATAGTTGTATCTTGGCCAAATATTGTCCTCCTAACACAGCTTATTTATTCAGCATTTCATATGATGTATAAATCTCAATTTCAAAAAATGGTTTTGTGGTCCAGGGTCACATATAAGTAGTAGTAGATATAATACAGCTTATGTCAAGATGATTTATGACTTTGACCTTTGACCTTTTGACAGGTTGAACTTCCGGTAACCTTATGATGGATGGGCGGGACAAATGAGATCAAGGGTTAACCTATGACCTTTCCACGCATCGATCATATGGTTTTGACAGAAAGTTTTACCCTATTGACCTAATTAGTTCTAAATCATGGTTTTGACGGCTAGTTTAAACGGTATATGAAAGACTCCCCAATCATCGATTATGCGGTTTTGACAGAAGTTGTTTGAAGTGTGTGTCAGTTAGCTTGTTTGAAGTGTGTGCCAGATAACTTGTTTGAAGTTTGTGTCAGTTAGTTTGTTTGAAGTTTATCACAGTTATACGGTTATGTGTGTGTGTGGTTATACGGCTTCTCCCCCCTCCCATTACATTCTTGAGCGGTGTATAAATGGGGTCGGTGTGTTCTACACGCATCGCCGGAAAGGGAAACATGAGCTACATGAGCATGGATGGTTTATCCTCCCCTCAATCGGCAGATTCGGGGTCGAGCAACAGGATGTTGAATAGTCTGACTATGGCGCCGAGAAAACCTTTCGGACACATCCGTTTGACAAGTTTTCTCCATGAAATTTCAGAATGGACTAAAGGTGAATTTATGATGCGTAGTAACCGCGTATTCGGATACAAATTTCACAAACCAACTCGAGTCGTTATGCTCTACACCACCGACGGCCTCTGTGAGTTTCAGGCAGGGGAAGACGAGTGTCTGGTATTTCCTGAAAAAGACTGGTCTCTATTTTACAAACGTGTCTGGAATGATCTGAATGACGGCGGCGAGGAGCCTTTGTACGTGGCAGAGTGGGACGGGGCGACCCCGAATGTCCGGTACCGTGTGGTGGGTGACCATACTCAAAAGAGACCGAATGATTCTGTTTACATATTCTGCTGTAAAGACAAGACAAAGCTCAACAACACACGGTTTGGACGCATCCTGCCTAACGAGCATCACGATCTGTATGAAATGCAGTTTTTGTTCAAGTGGTGCGATCTGGATCTACTGAATAGGCTTTTTTCAATCATCAACAAAATGTTCAAATGGTGTGACATGCATGACGGATACAACAAAATTAAAGTGCAACTGTTCCACCCCGAGAGATGTGCTCGGAGCAGTACATACTCTCTGCCGTCCCCGCCCATTCACTACACCCATTCTAAAGCGCCACGGTCGGACCTCGTCAAGCGCCGTGTATAAATCAAGGCTGAAGCGCTCCAACGCCCCCCCTCCCCTTTTCCACAGCGATCATAAAATACCGCGACCCGACCCTCCCGAGCATCATTTATAAACCATGGCCGAAGAGCACGTATGCAGCTGCGGTATCTCTTTCGACAGCATTCTCGACCCTCCCGACGACGCGACCCTACATACTCCGAATGACGCCGGCGGTCCATCGGGCCTCCACAACGACTGGGTCTCGGCTAAAACGGTCAGACGGCGCATAGAGTTAGAATCGTGCCTTGAAAACGATTGGGCTCCCAACAACATCATCACCGCTGAAGCCTCGGACCTCCAAAACTACTTCGGTCCACCTATCAAACGTAGCTTAGACTCGGATCTGATGATCGGGAGTCCCAGCCCCCGCGGAGGGGACAAAAGTTTAGGGGTCCAATCGCAAGACTCCTCTACATTCGACCGAACCCTTCCTCATTCTAATCCTGACTTCGACGTCGTAGACGGATGTTTCACCGACGTCGGATTCAAAATCGTGAAAGCCGCGACCGTGGTTTTACTGCAACATCTCATCAACGATAAGCAGAAGGACGAGTGCGAGGGTTGCGCGATTGACCATCCTAGTCAGCTGCAACATTCCTGTCTGTTTGACCCTCCCAACTACTACTTCGACACACACTTTGACGAACTTTCGGGCAAGCTGTTTAAACCCTCTTTTCATTCCATCATCACTACCCTTCTGGAGCGGTGCGGGTTAAAATCTCAACCCCATCGTATTCAAGGAACAGTCGGGACTATTCTGCGCGAATTAAAAGACGAACCATTCATCGTCTCCAAGGTGGAAGAAATCAGGGTGAGACTTCTGGACAAACCCTGCAAAGAAATAGTCGGCGACGTCGTTGATCTCTGGGAAAATCTCCAGAACGCGAATGGCCAGTGACCAAACCACCTCCAACATGGGTGCAGCCTGTAGCCTAAAGTACTGTATGGAATTATTGTTTAAAGACCATTACAGAGAGCAGATGACGAATCTCGTGAGCAAGATTATTATGGACGCATCCCACCCCGATACTCCGTGTCACGATACCGTGCGCGAGGCAAATCTAAAGAAAAATATGGCGTATATAAGAGGACTGGTTAGCTCGGGGGACTATTTGACGGACAAATGTGTTGACGGTAACGATCCACCCATTGTAATGATAAAACAGGTTCTAGATATGTTGTGTGAATCTTACTATCTTTTATTATATCCATTTTACTTATAGTATTTCTATTATATCCATGTTTACTATCTTTTATTATATCCATTTTACTCGTAATTATATCCTGTAACATTTTTTTTTTAAATAAAAGATTGATTCAAGCCGCTTGTACGCGTCATTCTTTTTGACGGTTGCGACGGCACCATGTCGGAGCTCATGAAAGAGGCTTATTACACCCCCTCCAACCCGGGCTCTTTAGGCGGTAAAAAACAATTAAAAGACGCCGTCTTGAAAGACACCGGGGTCCGTCTAAGCGATAAACAGGTTTCAGAATGGTTGGCTGGTGAGGACGCTTACACATTACACAAACCAGCGCCTATAAAATACAAACGAAACAGAGTGGTCGTGTACGGGGTCGATACTCAGTTCCAGGCCGATCTCGTTGACATGATCGCCTACGCTAAGGATAACGACGGTCATAAATATCTGCTGACGTGCATAGACGTATTTAGCAAGTACGTCTGGGTTCGTGTGTTGAAGAATAAGAGCGGTCTCGAGGTCGCTAGAGCGTTCGAGTCTATCCTCGAAGAGGACCGCGTGCCTCAGAAATTGCAGACGGATCAAGGAAAGGAATTTTTTAACAAACAATTTCAAGATGTGATGAAAAAGCACGACATTAATCATTTCGCTACCGCTACTGATTTGAAAGCCAGCGTCGTGGAACGATTTAACAGAACCTTAAAAAGTCGTATGTGGCGATTTTTAACGGCTACAAATTCCCGTCGATACATAGATGTTTTACAAGACATCGTGCAGGGGTACAATACCAGTTATCATCGAAGTATCAGAATGAGACCCGTGGACGTCGGTAAAGTAAACGAGGATCAAGTGTTTCAAAACTTGTACGGCGATATAAAGAAGACCGAGAGATCCGTATTTAATTTCAAAGTTGGCGACGTCGTCAGGATTTCTAAAGTGAGAGGTCCGTTCGCGAAAGGTTATGAGCAGAACTACACGGAGGAATTTTTCACCGTATCCTCGCGTATTCCGCGTCAACCCCCGGTCTACAGACTCACCGATTACGACGGCGATGTCGTCGAGGGGGTTTTTTACGAAAAAGAGCTGCAAAAAATAATTGTGAGTAAAAACAAATCTTTTAAGGTGGAAAAGATTTTAGGCCAGAAAAAACAAGGGAAATCTACGCTCGTTTTAGTGAAATGGCTAGGGTGGCCTTCAAAATGTAATAGTTACATAGATAAAAAAACTATGCTGGACTTAAAACACCCCGTCGTTTAACGGATGAGATCATACCAGCGAAGGACCGCCATGGACGATCACGGGTTCTACGTCACGTTACCGTGCAATGCGTCGTCGTCGGTTTATCCTGAAAATCGCATATCCTCCTATACGACCAGGTTAGCAAAAGCTATAGACTTGAAAGGACAATGGCAAGTCGGACTCGCCGAAATCGAATATCCTAGAAGTTGGTACAACTTTGATGACGAAGACGGTCATTTCTTCCTACATACGGTCCCGGAACCCCCGGATAGCAAGACCTCCAAAGGCTCTTATAGCGGTTTTTCTGTAATTACGAAATTACACATAAGAGGCGGGTACTACGCAAACATTCGTACAATCCTGCGTGCTATAAATCAACTTACCGCACCGGCGGCCGTATTGAGTCTCGACGAATTCAAAAACAAGGTGAATCTGACCGCGAAACCCAACATTTCGATAAGTTTTCGAGGGAGGCTAGCCACTATTTTAGGAACGACGCTAAAACCTCTAGGAGGTTTAAACTATCATAAAAAACCAGATTTTACTGTAAACGCCGTCGTGGACGCCCCTCATCAATGCGATATCAACGGGGGGTTCTACACGATGTACGTCTACACGGATATTATCCAATATCAAACGGTCGGCGATTCTTACGTTCCTCTTTTGAGATGCGTACATATATCGGGTAAAAGCAACGACTCGGTCATTGCTAGATACGACAACCCACATTACGCATCGATCAGCAAGGATCACATCACCGACATCACCATAGAGTTGAAGGACGATCAAAACCGCCGAGTACCATTTTCTTACGGGAAAGTCATCGTAAAACTACACTTTAAACCGAAAAATGGTTTATTATAGACCCGGAGAGACCGCCGACTACGTCAGCTACTACCGAAATCAGGCCGGCGGGGATTTGCCGGGCTATGCCAGGGGAGGGGTTATGTACGGAGCGGGGTTAGGGGGTCTTTTCAGAGGCCTGTTCAGGATGGCTGTACCTCTGTTAAAAAGAGGATTTAGCATCGCGAAACCCCATCTAAAATCGGCCGCTAAAAATATAGTATCCGACGTCGTCTCAAACGTATTGACGCGGTCTCATAACGATAAAGCTCAAGACGGATCCGGTCTGATGGTCATGGCCCGTAAGAGGATGTCTAAACCACCCGGTGTGAGGAGGCGTGGTCAGTGGGGAAAGAAGAAAACAACACTCGGACCGAAGAAACGCTCAGTCGTACGCAGAAAGCGTAAGGCGGCTGTTAGACGAAAGGCGTCGATCAAGAGAGTCGTAAAAACCATCTTCTAACATGGCGTTATTGCACCGCATGTCGGGGGAGTGCATCAAGTCCGAGTTGGACCTATTTACGATCCCGCTGACGCAGACCGTTATTGAGAAAAACGGCTATTTAGAAGTTTGTTTCAGATTCAGATTGTTTTCTATACACCACACTGAGAACTGCTCCACCTCATCCCGGTATATGGATTCATCTCCCCCAGAGATGAGTCCCATCTCTGTGGTGTCATCAGCAAACTTTATGATGGTGTTGCTGGAGCGGGTGGAGGTGCAGTCATGGGTGTATGTAAAGAAGAGGACTCAGCACACAGCCCTGGGGAGATTCGGTGCTGAGGCGAAGGCATGAGGAGGAGTGACGGCCTACTCTCATCTTCTATGGGTGATCAGACAGAAAGTCCTTAATCCACAGGCAGATGGTGTAAAATATTCCCAGGTCTAGCAGTTTGGTCACCAGTCTGTCGGGGAGTATGGTGTTAAATGGTCCCCGGCTGCTCCAGGTGACATAGAACCGAGTGGAGAGCCATGGTGATGGCGTCGTCTGTGGCCCTGTTGGCTCTATAGGTGAACTGGTAAGAATCAAAGCTGGGTGGGAGGGTTGAGACTATGTTGGTCCGGACTGGCTTCTCAAAGCACTTTGTAATGATCGGTGTGAGTACAACAGACTGGTAGTCATTCAGACAGCTGATGGTGTTCTTCTTTGGGATTGGGATGATTGTAGAGGCCTTCAGACAGTATGGAAACAACAGCCTGAGAGAGGGACTGGTTAAAGATCTTGGTGAAGACCCCTGATCGTAGCTCCACAGAAACACTCAAATAACACTCAACATTTAACCACTCACAAGCTGTAGATACTGTGCAGATCTAAAAATAAGCAATGTCAAGATACGATACAGTCCATTATACTGTAAATGAAGTAGATTTAATATGGTGTTCATTGTGTGTCATGAATAATCATACTATTAAACGTATAACCACGTTAGTATTATGATGTATTATAATTGTTGTTACGATTATTCACGAGTTGATATAACATATTATACTTTAAATTAAACATTAATAAATTAAACATATAAATTACAAAACAGTCAGTCCACAGTAAAATGCACACAGCCTGCATAAAGTAGCTGTGATTTTTCACAAATCATTGTGACTTCTGTAAAAAGTTGATGTCAGAACCACACAGTCACCTTCTTCAGTCACCACCCCGATCACCGCCCACTGTCCCACTCTCCTTTTGTAAAACCCCTGCACAACATTGCGTCTGTGCCATTGCTGAGCATTGAGCAACACTGAAACATGTCGAAAAGGTTAAATTTAACCACGAAACCAGATCGGCCGGTAATTATAGCGCAAATATATATTCTAAAGGACATCAAAACCTAAGATAACACTTCAGAAAAGTGTACAATATGGGACAATCGTCACATAATAAATGTCATATTATTATTATTATTATTATTATTTTGCATGGTTGAAGTTGTTATAGACTTGTAAATCTAAAGAAAACATTTTTATGAGATAAGGGGTGAACAAATCCATAAGTGGAAACAATATTAGCTTTTAAATAGCCCTTACGAAAATGAACCATGGTTTTACTACAAATAAAACCAAAAAACCATGGTTACTGTAGTTAAACCATGGTTACCACAAATTAACCATGGTTTTGCTATATTAACCATAGTTTAACCATGGTATTTGTAGTAAATCTGTGGTTTTACAAATGGCAGTCAATACGCCAAAAAACCATGGGTTACTACAGTTTTACTATAATAAAACCATGGTTCTTTTTCGTAAGGGGGCTGTCAAAAATAGCGCGTTAACGGCGTTAATTAGTTGTTTGTCGTTAATTAAGTCAAATTTTTTAACGCATTTCACACATGCGCAGTGTGACAAATTATTCAGGTTAGGAAAGTCTCGTCGATCTCTGAATTCTTAAGATAGTAAAAAACAGCGGCGAGCGCCGCGACGAAAACACCGAAGAAGCTTAAGGTTTTACCCCATTTACTCTCAAATACATTCATGCCAAGCTCAATAAACAGAGATGACTTTGGTAGTTGATACGCTGGAGCTTCTTCTTCCTGTTATAGCAGTGATCCTCAAATCTGGCTCGCGAGTTTCCTGCAGAGTTTAGCCCAGACTCCAATTAAACACACCTGCCTGTGATTTACTAATGATCCTAAAGACACTGATTAGCAAACTCATGCGTGTTTGATTAGGGTTAGAGCTAAACTTCGCAGGAAAGTGGATCTCGCGAGCCAGATTTGAGGATCACTGTGTTATAGCGTCCTGTGTTTCACACTGCGCATGCGCAGAATGCCTACATGCAATGCAGCGAAAATGACAGCTGTTTGGGAAAGCATATGCATTTTTACTTGGTTTTACTGGCACTTGAAGCCTTCAGAACGTGAAAATATCCATCCTAAAGTATTGTGGCAGAGCAAACGAACACCTCCCAAAAACAAGAGTGCCCAGAGTGCTGCTTATGTGATTGTGGCGCATGTTTTTGTTTCTGAGTTCATTCTGAGTTTCTCTATCCATAATTTCATAGATATGTGGCTATATTTAACCACTGGTTCACCTAAAACTCTTACACTATCTGTAGTTAAATGGCATGGTTTGATATAGTGCTCAGGTAAATTTGATCTAAGTAAATGTTAAACTTTTGAAATTCAGAAAAAAAGAACCACATGATGAAACAATACATGAAAATTATGTATCTGTGTCCTGTTATTTATCTTTTGGTATGCATTTCAGAAAAAAAATGGTTAGGATTCAGGTGTAGTGGCAAATAGTGATTAATCATGATTAATCCACTGAAAATTCTGATTAATTTGATTAAAAATTTTAATCATTTGACAGCCATACTTATAAATTTAAGTAAAGATTATTTGGACCACAGATTACTACCAAGGACAAAAATGGCCAGTTCTGTTGATTCATGGTTTTGACGTAATTAATGGACAAGCTGGTACTGATTGATTTTTAAACTTGCTTCAGCTGTTAAGCAGATTAAAGTTTCTTCAAACATATCATGTCCAACCATATTTACATACTGAATGAATAAACAAACAAACAAAAAAAAACCCACCACAGTCGACTACAAACCTAAAGGCTACACTTACATTAATAGTCAAAAACATTAAAGTAAGGAACATAAACATGTCTAGACAAAGGATATTGTTTTTGCTTTGCATATTGTTTGTTTGTTATTTCACCAAATTTCATGTGTTTTGTTTTCATATTTAGCCTGTCTTGATGTCAGCTCCGTGCCCAGCGAGGAGAGAAAGTCTCTAATTATAACAGCCGAGTCTCATATATAGAGCTCTGTGCGGCTTAGGGGAAAATTTCAGGTTGAAAGGACAAAGAAATAAGCAATTCCTCCAGTGGAGAGTCTGATCAGCCCTTCAGTGACAGACATCTGTCGACTACACACACACCTGATCAAGTTCTACTTCAAACTGTCCTTGTTAATTATTCTTGTACATTGGGGTACTTAATGTCTATTTATCTTTGCTGAATCTTTATTCATGTTAATTAATAAAAATACAACGGTTCATTGTTAGTTCATGTTAGATCAGATCCACTAAATAATATTAATCAATCCAATGTTACATTTTGAATAATGTATTAGTAAATAATGAAATTAACATTATGAGATTAGTTGTTAGTTCATGTTAACTAATGTACTGTAGTTAACTAATGGAACCTTATCGTAAAGTGTTACCATAATCTGTGTTCCTTACAGGATGTTACCATGGTAACGTCTCGTTACGTATGGTAACCCTCGTTCCCTTTAGGAGGGAACGGAGATGCCACGTCGGTGACCAACGAATATGGGATATCGCTTCGATAGACCAATCTACTTCGAATGTAAACTAAACAAGCCAATGCACATTGGCATGCAATTATTGCATCCAGCTGCCGCTGATCACTGCATGAGTATAAGAGGGCAGCAGGTGCAATGCATACCAGTTTTTCGCTGAGGAGCCGAGCCAGGGACCCGGCAGCTCAGCGGCGGTACAGCAACCATGGCGACGTGAAGTGGCATCTCCGTTCCCTCCTTCAGGGAACGAGGGTTACCATACGTAACTGAGAAGTTCCCTTTAAGTTGGTCACTGTCGATGCCACGTCGATGACAGACGAATATGGGATCCCTATCAAAGCGCCATGGGTGCTGCCCCTTCCAGTGCCCTGTGCGAGCCGCCTGTGCCCCTATTAGGTGTAGGCCGGGGCTCAGAACAAGTAGCTCCACTCACCGTTGTCAAAGCATTACTTCACTGGGTGAGATTAGATAACACTGGGAAAACATACCCAGTCCGTTTGGAACCGGGACACTGTGGAAGCCCCATCCTTCCCGAAGGAGGTCTCGGAGGCAAATACACATATAGCATCCATTTAGGAGTATACGGAGAAATTTGAGGTGATTAAAAACCCTCTTGGGAAGGCAGAAGTCTGCCGGGGAAACACGGGCTCTAAGGGTATACCATGGACTATACACATACGAGTACTGCTTAGGTCTCAATATGGAACCCACCCTTCCATGGTTCTCAAGGATACATCATAAAGGCCTGGTGCCGGACGTTCCGCAGCGTCCAGCTGCTTAGGGTGATGGAGGATCTCAACAGGGTCTACAGTACGGACACTCTGGAGCAGTTTAAGCAATCCGAAACTAACCGGGTCCTCTCAGTGCCACTACCCGTTTGAGGTGAGAACACAGGAGGATACCAGCTCTACATGAAGGCTATAGAACCTAGCGAACGTGTTAGGGGTCGCCCAGCCCGCAGCTCTACAAATATCTGTCTGCGAGGCGCCAGGGGCCAGCGCCCAGGAGGATGCAACACTTCTAGTTGAGTGAGCTCGCAACCTGAATGAGAAGGGCACATCCTGAGCCTGATAAGCCAGGGTTATGGCATCCACAATCCAGTGGGCCATCCTCTGCTTAGAGATGGCACTCCCCTTCTGCTGGCCTCCATAACAGACAAAGAGCTGGTCTGAGGTCCTGAAGCTTTGTGTCCAGACTACGTAGCACCTAAATGCTCAGACGGGACAAAGCAAAGCCAGGGCTGGGTCAGCCTCCTCCAGGGGCAGCGCTTGTAGGTTCACCACTTGGTCTTTGAAAGGTGTAGTGGGAACCTTGGGCGCCAGGCCAGGGCCTCAGGATTACCTGGGAGTCAGCCAGCCCGAACTCTAGGCACGAATCGTCGACCGAAAATGCATGCAGGTCCCCTACCCTCTTGATAGAGGCCAGTGCAAGCAGGAGCAGAGTTTTCAATGAAAGAAACTTTAGCTCAACTGAATGCAAAGGCTCGAATGGGCCCTGCTGTAGTGATTTAAGCACTAGAGACAGGTCCCAAGAGCGTATACAGGGGGGCCGGGAAGGATTTAACCTCCTGGCCCATCTAATGAACCTGACGATGAGGTCATGCTTACCCAAAGACTTCCCATTCACGGGGTCATAGTATGCAGCAATAGCAGCAACCTGGACTTTGAGGGTAGAGGGAGACAGCCTTCGCTCCAGCCCTTGCTGCAAAAAGGACAGCATGACCACAATCGAGCATCTTTGGGGGTCTTCTCGGCGAGAAAAACACCATTCGACGAACAGGTTCCACTTCAAGGTGTAAGCATGTCTCATAGACGGTGCTCTTGCCGAAGTGATGGTGTTCGCTACCTCTTGGTGTAGATCACCTAGAACGTCCACGTCCCTTCCAGGGACCAGACATGGAGTTTCCAAAGGTCTGGACGCAGGTGACAAATGGTGCCCCATCTCTGAGTCAGTAGATTCTTCCTCAGAGGAATTGCATAGGTCCCGCGGCCAGCAGTGTGCCAGTACGTCCATGCCGAGAGAAGCAAACAGGTCTACCTGTTTGGCTCCGAACCGCCTCCAAATCAGATGGACCGTCAGGGGATGGAGTCACCATTCTCCCGGGAGCATTGCTCGAGACAGCCTGGAATGTGTACGGCATCAAGTGACCTCAGAACCTTCTGACTCCAAAAGAGGTGGCGGGTGAGTTGCGACATGCGACGAGAGCGCAGACCACCTTGTCCATTGATGTACGCAACAGTCGCAGTGTTGTCCATTCGTTTGGTTTGGTGACAGGCTGGTGTAACTTGGACCTCAGGACTCGGCCATAAAGCCAGTGCTGGAGCGGTCTCATATGTAATAGGCTGAGCGGTGTAAGTGCCGCCGCTGGTACGGACGCACCCAAAAATGCATTTCTGTGTCAACATTTTGAACGGTAGCCGATGGAGGGACCGGTTCAAAACTCGCAGATCCAAGATCGGTCGTAACCCACTGCCTTTCTTGGGTACAATGAAGTACGGGCTGTAAAACCCCGTCCTCATATCGGCTGGAGGGACCGGCTCTATCCCGTCCTTCGACAGTAGGACTGCGTAGGACACTGCAGAGCTTGGGGGGAAGCCGGGCGATCTGAATCACATAGCCGAGGCTGATGGTTTGCAGAGCCGAGACGGGCTGGGTAGCGCTGATAACCAGGTGCTTAAAAACTGTACAAGCGGGACCAGCGGAACCACAGCCGTACCTGCAGTGGGGCAGCGAGGTGGAACACAGGGACCCAACTCGGGCGCCTTGTGAGCAGGCCGGAGTGTGGTGCCAGTGCTGGGTGCAGGGCTCACCAGGTTCCACGGGTTGGCAGAGCTGCCCGTCGGGGCAGGATGCGTCGGATCGCCTCAGTCTGCTTCTGGGCAGCCGGAAACTGCTGGGCCAAGTTCTCGACTGCGTCGTCGAAGAGGCCGGTCTGGGACACAGGGGCATTGAGAAACCGGACCTTGTCGGTGTCCCTCATGTCTACCAGACCCAGCCAGAGATGGCGCTTCTGGACCACTAATGTGGACATTGCACGACCCAGTGAACTCGCGGTGACCTTCGTCACTCGAAGTGTAAAGTCAGTGGCGGTTCGGAGTTCTCCCAGAAGCGCTGGATCGTGACCACCCTTGTGCAGGTCCTTCAGTGCCTTAGCCTGGTGCACCTGCATTAACGCCATAGCGTGTAAGGCGGAAGCAGCTTCCCCGCAAGCCGCATAGGTACTGCCGGCCAGACCAGACAGGTGCCTACAATCCTGGGAAAGGAGCGCCGCGTCTCCACAGCATTCCTGAATACACCCTTCGCTGCACCGCCATCGAGGGTGGTGAGGAAGGAGGAGCCCACCGGCCCGGTTTCTGGCAGTAAAAGGTGATCATCTCCCGTTGTCATGTAACGACTGCACCCAGAAACGAACAGGTGAAACGGCATCCTTATAAAGACGATCCGTCGTCTTTACAAAGACGCAACCGTGAAGCTCTTTTAGAGAAATTTGCTCTTTAGGAAATGCTCTTTTAGTGCTGAGGCGCACAGGGGAATTGGCCGCTTGCAACACGACAGGGGTAGTGCAGCCTGAAGTGTGCAATCTACTCGAACACAGGAACGACCGCCGCTGAAGCGCCGTCTCGCCAACACACAAAGCTACCGTGAGCATGCTGAACTCGTAGTTCACAGCAGACACAGTTGAGCAGAGCGATACTAACGCTCAGCCCCGAAGCGAAAAGCTGGTATGCATTGCACCTGCTGCCCTCTTATACTCACGCATTGATCAGCAGCAGCTGGATGCAATAATTGCATGCCAATGTGCATTGGCTCGTTTAGTTTACACTCGGTAGATTGGTCTATCGAAGCGATATCCCATATTCGTCGGTGGCGTGGCATCAAGAGTGACCGACTGAAAGGGAACTATAGTTAAGTTTCTGCCAAAATTGCATTTGTCCTAAAGTAATACAGTAAAACTGTGATATCCACTGTCATGCATTCATTTAGCAGAGCAAGATCATAGTTTCAGTTCGAGGGAATCCATGAACAGAAAAAATACAGAGCCTCGAAAGCAGTGTTGCTTTGGATAAATCCCAAATGAATTAGATAATAATATTTGATAAACAGTAATATTTGAGAAAAAAAAAAGTTTGTCTGAACACCAGCAGTAATTCTCACCAACTAAAACCCTTTAAAAAGCAAGACATCTTTAATAAATGTCCCCCTCACAGACTGTGTGTTTGCATTTCTAAATTAAAAAGCAGGAAGGATTCTACTGCTCTGTAATTGGGCAAATGGTTCATTTTAATTTGCATCATTTTTATTTCTCACAGCCTAAAAGTACAAAAAAAAAAAGTGTCATGGTTATGATAGATTTTAACATTTTGCATTTAAGTAGTGGTAATGTACAATTAAAAAGCTACAGCTAATGCACCAAGCCAAAGAGTTGTATATTTAATTGCTCGTGAGTGCTTTTTATTTTTGTCCAAGGCTACAGCATTTAACTGGCCACTCTGTTCCCATCATAAAGGTTTCATGTAAAGCATCAGTCAGCACATGGTCTGGCTGCCCGATGTGTGGCACAAACATACTGCCAATTATGGCCCTCACAGCCTCTGATCTTACACTGAAGGGAACCGCTTCATCAATGATGCATCCTCACATTTCTCTCACTCTTCTTGTGTATGCGTTTTCAGTCCAAGGTTCAGTTTGAAAGTAAAATATTTAGGTTAATGTCATACTTCCAGGAGGATGACGGCATTGAGAGTGTGCAGCTGTTTGCTCAGGGAAACCCTGAGGCTCCTGGTCTTCTGGTGCTTATCTCTAGAGCTCCAGATCAGACAGGTGTTGAGATGTCAGAACATGTGTGTCAGGAGGTAGTGAGGAGAAAGATGCTGTTTGATGTTTAGCTGAAGGTGGACAAAAATACTTTTGGCAAGAATCCCATAATGCAGATAGGTGACCACATGTCCTTATTTTCCCAGATATATTGTAGCTGGGGTTTTTAAATAGCTAAAAATGTCTGGATTTTGGCTTAGTTTCACGCTGGAGAAGATAATGACTGCAAAGTAGTTTAACCAATAGCGTGTAAAGGGATAGAGCATAATTGACCAATCGTGGAGTGCTAGAAGGTGGGATCTACAGAGAACTGTCAAAAGAACACAAAATCTCATACACATAATTTATGAGGTCTGTCAGGAGAATGTTAATAGGAAAACAAAGCCAAAACCTGGACATTTTAGGCATAGAAATCCTGGCGGGGATATGTCCAGTCTGGGAAAACGAGGATGTTTGGTCATCCTAATCAAATATAGCAGAAGAAGTGAGTGAAATATTTATTATAAACATAAAAATTCACTTGCATGTTGCACCTGGTCAAAATGGTAAATGGACTGCATTTATATAGCGCTTTCAACAGACATGGCCATCCAAAGCGCTTTACAATTTGCCTCACATTCACCCATTCACACACTCATTCACTCACCAACTGCGGTGTCTGCCATTCAAGGCACCATCCAGCTCGTCAGGAGCAGCTGGGGTTAGGCGTCTTGCTCAAGGACACCTCGACACTTGGTCAGGTGGAGCCGGGGAATGAACCACCAACCTTCCGGTTTGTAGACAACCTACATGAACCACTGCTGCCCCATACTTAAATATTGTAAAAATTGCATTGTTGCAAAAAAAAAAAAAAAAAAAAAAAAAACACAAATTTAGAAATTCTGTCATTGTTTACCTAGTGCACAGGAAATGATATATATATATATCATTTATATATATATATATATATATATATATATATATTCTGACATAATTTGTTAACTGGGTCTCATTTCATTAATTACTACATTAAAATAATGTAAAATATTGGTAAATAAAAAACTCTTAATGCTACACTAAGGTACTTTAGTTCTCTCAGAAAATGAATACAATATTTAAGTATAAAACATATATAAGTGAAGTGACATTCAGCCAAGTATGGTGACCCATACTCAGAATTTGTGCTCTGCATTTAACCCATCCGAAATGCACACACACAGAGCAGTGAACACACGCACACACACTGTGAGCACACACCCGGAGCAGTGGGCAGCCATTTATGCTGCGGCGCCCGGGGAGCAGTTGGGGGTTCGATGCCTTGCTCAAGGGCACCTAAGTCGTGGTATTGAAGGTGGAGAGAGAACTGTACATGCACTACCCCCACCCACAATTCCGTCCGGCCCGAGACTAGAACCCACAACCCTTCGATTGGGAGTCCAACCCTCTAACCATTAGGCCACGACTTCCCCTCATATAAATCATAGGGATTTAATATGAACCACATTTATTACAATTGACAAGCGTAAACAAATTTATTTTAACACGTATCTGAAACTATGGGCATGTGGGCAATGCACTATACAGTACATATACAGAAACTTGAGCCCACATTCTCAATAGCCATACATGTGTCTCTTGTCTCTTGTTTCAGATAACAAAAAATGTGTCTTACATTTTTTTTTTTTTTTTAATAAAACTATTTTACCAAAAATTTAATGAGCTATATATCAGGGTATCACATTGTCCAAAATTTGTGGGCTGCAGTTGTGGCAATGCTGACAATGCAATAAACTGCATAATGAATCAGGTTTGCAGACACAATTGTTGTACTTGTAACTAATTTGATTAATACATTTTTAAATGACCTTGATCTTTTCATGATGAAATGTATTTGAACAAGAGTGCAATCAGTACATTTCCCAGAAAAACAGTGTTGCAAATAAATCTTCAATGGATGCAGTCTCTATGTTCAGATGGTCACATGAACCTGAGCTGGTGCATGTTGGATCACAATAACATCATACTGAGACTTTACACAGCAGATTAGTCTAATGAGCTTGTGGTCATCATGAAGTTCCAACATCTGTAATGATGGTTTGGTTATTGTTTATTTCACTCTATACATATGTTTCTAATGTTGTTGCTAATGTTTCTAATGACACGCACCAGCTGTTTTGCATGTTTAAAGCTTAAAAACCCATTACAATCCCCTTTAGTGGAGTTCCTCCACTAAAAAAAAAAAAAAAAAAAGGGTATAAATCTGTCAGAATGCTCATCTGGGAAGCCACTAACAAGCCCCTGCTGAGTCGGTATGTCATGATGTCTTGTAATAAAGAGATCATACTCTTCCCCTTGATACTATAACATAACTGGCAAAACTACACTCCCATCAAAAATCTTCTGCAGCCCCTCATGCAGTTCATCTAATTTTTTATTCTTTCTTTTTTATAGAGACATTGAGAAATCAGGCTGATTCTTCTACTTTGTCCTGGATGTAGACGAGACAAAGATATTTTGTATTTGGTAATAGAGGAAGAGGCAAGAGAAATTAAGTCTGAGAAATCAATATCTAATAAGATGGACCTGGGTGGAAAATATCAAGATGAGAAAACGGTGATCAAATTCATAAAAAGTACCTACTTCTGAACTTTCCATGAAGTGCAATGGTACTTCATCCACTGAAGATTGCTCTGGGGTGCGTTAACAGCATTATTAGCCAACTATGGTCACAAGTTTCGTTGTTATCAGCATAGTTCAACGAATCGTTGTTTTGCAAAACTATAATTGTAACGAACATTTACAAACGTGTGCAGTTAGAATGACGTCTCTCAACCTGTGGTAAAAAGCACAGTTTCTGGTCTGTATGACATGGAGTTTATAAATCCTTATCTTAAAATAAGCAAGCAGACATTCACCAGAATTTATATCTTTCATTTTAATTTATGTATCTTAGTTTGTCAAAGATTTTTTGAATGATGTATATGTGCTTAAGTATGCCCTAGTACACAAGAAAGAGCTGATGATTGAATCTGGAAATAAAGCAGAATAATTAACGGAAAAAGAGAATTAGCCATCAGATGCCATGTCTGTAATATAAAGCAAGAATTAATTCAATTAATTTATTCGATTAATGCCATTAATTCGATCATAATTCGATTAATTTAAAGTTCTTAAATTGCATTACTCTCAGACCCTTGATGCATACAGATAATACTAAAGGCTGATTAATACTTCTGCGTCTGACCTACGCCGTAGCCTTTAGCAGAACCTGATTTTACCAAGTTAGACATGTTGGAACAACATTGTGATTAACCAATCAGATTTGAAGAACCAGTTTATAGATTTTGTGAAGTTTACGCTTAAAATCACTGTTTGGTGCTTGTACATCAGTGACATTCATCTATCATTTCCTCTGATTTTAGGGATTACTCATGGTTAGGGTTAGGTTTAGGTGTAGGGATATGGTCAAGGAACCATATGGAACACGTCTAACTCAGCAAAATCAGGACGTGCTAGCCTTTACACCGTAGGCTATGTTGTGATTTGTTGTGTGTGAGGCAGACTGAGAAGGTTGTGACAATGTAAGAGAGTGTGTTTGTGTGAGGGTGAGAGTGTGAGGATGCATGTTGTGACTGTGTGTGTGTGTGTGTGTGTGTGTGTGTGTGTGAGTATGGATGTGAGAGTGTGTGTATGTGTGAGGAAACGTTTGTGAGAGTGTGTATCTGAGAGTATGTAAGTGTGAGGATGCGTTTGAGTGTGTGTGTGTGTGTGTGTGTGTGTGAGTGAGGATGCATGTGTGAAAATGTAGATGTGAGTGTGCGAGTGTGAGGATGCTTTTGTGAGTATGTGTATGTGAGTATGTGTGAGTTTGAGGAAGTGTGTGTGACAGTGTGTATATGTTAAAGTGTGAAGATATTTCTGTGACTGTGAGTGTGTGTGTGTATGAGAATGCATGTTAGAGAATGTGTATTTGAAAGTGTGTGAGTGTGAGGATGTGTGTGTGACTGAGTGTATGTGTCTGTGTGTGTGAGAGTGTATGAGTATGCATGTGTGACTGTGTGTGAGTGTGAGGATTTGTGTGTGACTGTATGTGTGTGAGTATGTGTTAGAGTGAGTTTATGTAAGGATGCGTAAGTCAGTGTGTTGAAAAAGTGTGAGTGACTGTGTGTGAGGACACGCGTGTGAGTGTGATACGTGTGAGAGTGAGTGTATGAGTGTGTGTTTTTACCTTTGCACAATCTCTTGCGTTTCTCCTTGGTTTCCTGGGTATGAAATGTTCAAGCAGTAGTATGATGCAAACATCAACTTCAGAGCGTAGCAGAAGATGGTGATGTGGTCGTTAACTATGACTTGGTCAACAGAAAACATCAAGTTCTCTGTGGTCAAAGAGGGAACTTCCTGTTGTCATGCATAAGGAAAAGAAGAAATCAGTTACACTGTGATAAACTTACTGCAAATATTAAATAGTTTTCCTTTAAATATATTAAAATATACCACACGCAATTATGTTTCTGACAGCTAGTAACCTAATTTATAATTTAATAATTTATGCATTTCGCAGACGCTTTTATCCAAAGCGACTTACAGTGCATTCAGTTCATCAATTTTTTACATATCATGAAAACATGAAAAGGTCCCTGCCTATGACACAGAAGATAACTGCTGATGATGACGGTAAACATGACTTTTAAATGCATTGTAATTTCTAAACCGTAAGTGCAAACTGCTATTCAAAAAGCTAATAGGTATTGTGCCTCATTTCTGTGTAGCCCTTGATGTTGTGAATTTTGAGTTTTCAAAGAAACACCACAACGATAATAAGTGTAATGGACATCTTTGCATTGTGCAACTCACCCTTTCATGTTGACCTTGGTTTTAGCACTCACATAATTTATCTGTAAGGGGGAAAAAAAAAAGAATGTAAATGTGAAATTTTAGGAAATCTACAAAAATACAAAGAAATATATTGATAAATGTATTATATCTATAGTTCTGAACCTTATCTGCATCACCTGTTCATCCCTATCAGTGAGTCTTATCAATAAACCCTATAAGCTTCAATAACAGTCTTTAATTATAGAAGGGTAATTAAAACTGTTATGAAACAGAAGTTGTGAAACTTTTTTCCCTAGGCGTAGATTACAAGATTACAAGGTTATATGAATTCTCAGATGACACACTGCAAACATTGTTTTTTCATTCACAATTTTAACTGGTCAATGGTTTTAGTCACCAGTTTTTTAAAATACTTTTAATATTTTTTATATTTGCTTAACTGATAGACAGATATAAAGGTTCACCAACAGAAATAATTTATTAAAAAGTGATTTAATACTGACTAACGATATTTCAGACCATCAGTGAGACTATATCTGTGAGTAAAAGAGTAAAACATGCAGACAAATTAAAGTAGTTAAGTGAATTTCATTATACAAGCGTAATAACCAGTGCTTGAAGAGGGAGAAGTGCCGACGAACATAACATTACCAACATTTCAAACCGCGCGTCACTTTAACATTTCAAACCGCGCTGGTCCAAATTAATCCTTTTCTAAATTCAAAATTTTCATCCAATCTCGCCTCGGAAAATATTATTTTTTGAGCTCTTAGATTTTATATCGATTATATGTATATAAAAACTGATTAAAAACACTGCATTATTCGTCGAAGTTCGGTAAAGTTGGCAACATATCTACATATTTGAACTTAACGTTACCTGAGCTAACGATTAAATTCATGAGCTCTTAAACCACAAATGATAATAATATTTAATAACAGTATCGTAGACTTTCCTCAAAGTCAGCCTGTTTTTCCCTCAGGGACAAAATAACATTAGAAGTTAGCCACACTTAGCAACTAACGGCACTGGTCCCTGTCGTACGAGTTCGCATGCGATTTTTTTCATTCGTGTGGAAATCGCGTATGCTCGTATGGTCGCGGCTCGTATAATTTGCGATGAATTACGAGCAGAGTGGCTTACGAGCACTTCCTGACCTCCCGATCATTTTTAAACATGTCTAAAAAGTTTGTGAACTGTCGGTTTGAATTCGTGACATTGATGCGATTAAACGAGCCAATTTGTTGATTTATCTGAAGTTGACCAACCACGAACAAGCACCACAGCAAATGTGGACTATTGAACAGGAGGATTGATTTAACGATCCATCCTTTTGCTAGAAGATCTTGTATGTAGCTCTTCACCTCATCAAACAAGGGTTTTGGTACTGAGGAATATGCCCTCTGAACCGGGATGTCATCCTTAAGTGTGATTGGCATCTGCAAGCTGGGTATGCATCTTATGTCATTGTCATCTCTGCTAAAAGCACCAGACCCCTCATACAACATTCTCTGAACTACCTCTCGTTGACCTTCTTTCAGATGGTCCAGGTTGACAGGTAGGTGCCACAATGACTCACCTTTCGACTAGTCGCAGCTTGGATCACTGCTGTCTGTCTCGGCTCATTTGTTTTTCCAGACTCTGCTAATAACTCCTCTCAATCCTTTGTAGAGTTCCAATTACTGTGCCACAGGGCAGGGTCACATCTTCCACTATGTTATTTCCAATGGGTATGAAAACACAAGGGTCACTTTGGGGTTGTTTTTCTAAGAGTCCCTCCCCAATATCCAACAATCTTAAATGATCACTATTTTCATGAAGCTCAAACAAGACCACCGAGTCAGACTGTGCAGCCTTTAAATGGATTCTGCACTTTACCCAATCCACCTGTCCTGCCCGGATAACTACTGCTCTCGGACCAACCTTCAAGCGCCCATCTTCATCATCATCTTCAGCAGCTTTGATCACCTTGACTAAGGTTTGTGCCTTTTTACGAGGGATGTCAATGACTCCAGCCAGTAGTGAGGTAAGTGTTGGCATCAGTTGCTCAGACTGCCCATGAATCATTTCTTCAATTAAGTTGAAACCCAGTAGTGGTCTCTCAATTGGCATTTTACTCACCAGGAATGGGACATTGATAAATAAACTTGGGTCCTCATTTCCTAGCAGGTTGACTGTGATGACTACCCAACCGTCAAATGGGATAACTTCTTCATTTACAGCATAGACTTTCAGATCATCTTGACAAATCGGAGAAGCTCCCAAATTGGCCTCGATTCAACACTTGGCAGATACTTCTCTTTCCACACACGGTCCACCATGCTGACTTGGGCGCCGGTGTCGAGTAATGCTCTTACTGTCAAGCCATTCAAGTTGCACTGGGTCGTGACTCGGATTGAGTTCACTGTCATTCCACCAGTAAAGAACAGTTAAAGCAAAAGTCTATGAAACTGTTTTGTTATTTACTGACTGATTATCAACCCAATAGATCACACTGGTCTTCCAACCAGGATCTATTGGTTATTCATAAGCCGAGGCTGAAGTGCAGGGGTGATCATGCTTTCTGTATTGCTGCCCCAAGGGTTTGGAATGCCTTACCACTCTCCATTAGACAAGCTTCTTCTGTTAATAATTTTAAGTCCAGACTAAAGACATTCTTATTTTCTAAAGCATATGGCTGATGGGATATTTGTATGATTTAAAATTGTATTGTTTATTGTGTGGTTTTCTGTTTTTAATGACTTACTGGAAAGCACATTGGTTGACAGAAGTTGAAATTAATTGTGCCATATAAATAAATTGTCATGGTCATTGCCTGTTTGGGATGGCACTATAATGCGCCTTTTATTTGCAGAATGCAAGCTTATAGAGGGCACATAAGTCTGAAGTAGCAAATTAAGGTAAAAAGGTGCTGAGCCAGTGGTTGTTTTGTAGGTGTAACATGCCTTTTTTTCACACGCATAACCTCTGCACTGATCATTTACGACAAAGAAACACTTTTGGACATTGGACACCGCTTCACCCATCGTGGCCATCTGAGATTCTCCGGAACGCCGAAATGGAACAATGGCCACCTGAATAGCCACCCGAGGCGAAGGATCAAGAAACACCGCGGGAAACACGCTGGGATCCGCAACAGACTGAGAAAAAGAGCTCACAGTCCTCCTCTCCCTCTATCTTAGAGCTAGGATAAGTTTTCAACAGGACATTATGGACTGTAACATCCTTTGTTTGTCGGAAACATGGCTCACGCCCTCGGTCCCGGATGCTTCTGTGCCGTCTGAAAACTTCTCTATTTTATGGATGGACAGAACAGCCAAGGCCGGCAAATCCGAAGGTGGAGGAGTGTGTTTCATGATTAACAAAAACTGTTGTGACCCAGGAATATCTCCACTCTTTTGTGCTCATGCTCACCTCATCTGGAACATTTATCCATTATTTCCCACCCATTCTATCTGCCCCGGGAGTTTTCATCAATCATCATAACTGCAGTTTACCTCCCACCACAAGCTGATACTGGCTTGGCTTTGTCTGAGCTTCACGATGCGCTCAGCAGCAACATCAACAAACATTCTGATGCTTCTATTATCATCGCTGGGGACTTTAACAAAGCCAAACTAAGACAAGTTATGCCTAATTTTTATCAACATGTATCTTGTCCAACCAGAGGACTGAATACACTGGATCATTGCTACAGTCAGTTTAAAAATGCCAACAAAGCACGCTCACTACTGGCTTTCGGCAAATCGGACCATGCCACCAATTTTCCTCACACTGGAATATAAACAAAGACTCGTTCAAGAAGCCAGAAGCCATGCTACAGGCGGCCCTTAATGATGTAGACTAGGACATGTTTCGGGCAATTTCATCTGACGTCAGCGAGTTCACGGATGTAGCATTAAGCTTTGTAAACACGCTAGCCGAAAAATCTCTTGGGAAAAATTAGCGAGTACAAAGCATCGTGCTATCGTGCATCAACGTTTCCTTTTAGATGTCAAAAGGTAATAGCCCGTTAATAGGTTAAAGATGATAAAAAGAGAAAACTTTTTTTTTTTTTTATCTCTGGCGGCACCTGCCGCGAAGCAGAAGTTTGGGTGCATGAGCACTGCTTGTGTACCGGCTCTGCACAGACAGCAAAATCACCTACTTTCCTGCTGTTCACAATTCGAATAGAAGTTTTAATAAATGAGTTTTGTCTACCTGATGTAGGAGAATATATGTGTGATTTGGGTCAGGTACGGAATTATAGTGTTGCTGTCGGATGACGAGTTGAGTGCTCTGTCAGTTACTGCGGGAGCAGGTTTATCAAACAGTGCACGTGCGGACTGCCACGACTTCCTATGTTGAGGGAACAGCATTTTCCCTCTTGGCCACGAGTTTAATGCGTAAACAAACTGTGTGATCATATAACCTGGGATTATCAGAAATGCATAAACCATTTTTGTAAAAATCCATTATATGATCTTGTATTTTTATTTCATATTTGTATATTATTATTATAAATATTTGCAGGCTAATACCAGAATAAAGTATTATAGCTTAATAATTATATTAGCATTATATGGGGGAAGTCGTGGCCTAATGGTTAGAGGGTTGGACTCCCAATCGAAGGGTTGTGAGTTCTAGTCTCGGGCCGGACGGAATTGTGGGTGGGGGTAGTGCATGTACAGTTCTCTCTCCACCTTCAATACCACGACTTAGGTGCCCTTGAGCAAGGCATCGAACCCCCAACTGCTGGCTGCCCACTGCTCCGGGTGTGTGCTCACAGTGTGTGTGTGTGTGTTCACTGCTCTGTGTGTGTGCATTTCGGATGGGTTAAATGCAGAGCAAAAATTCTGAGTATGGGTCACCATACTTGGCTGAATGTCACTTCACTTTCACTTTCATATTAGTAATTATTATATTAGATACAAATATTATATCTTTTTATCGCTTTTAAACTATTAACGGGCAGAATATTAACAACCAATCGAACATTTCACTGAGCTCATGTCTATATTGTTGAAAGCATGATGATAATTTACAGTGTAGCTTAATGGAATTCCCATTGTATGATCCATAAAAAATATTTTAAAGAGTACTAAATAAATAAAAATGCAGAGCAAGAGTGTGCAAGTTGTTTTGACAGGTAAAAATACAATTAGGCTATGTGTAAAACGTCAATTGTTAACTGTGTCTGATATTAAAACTATGCTAGTCATAGTCCAATGACATGATAAATAGCAAATAACACATATACTGAACTTCCGTTATGTTTTGTTTATTTTTTAGTAAAAATCAAATGTGACCTTGTTGTTTGTACTGTGTGCCCCAAGACCGCAAAAACACTTAAAAACACTACGAGAGAAAGCGGCAGCCGCGCAGTGATTCCTGGATGTCATAATCTCCATAAGATTATCTCGACAAAATTATCTCGTAGCCAGGGCCGTAGCTAGTGGGGTGAAAGGTGGTGACGATTATAGGGGCCAACGGCTAAGGGGGGCCCCCAACTATCTCAACCGACTGGTTGAGGCCAGACTGAAAAGACGCTCAGGACAGTTGACGGGCCACTGCTGCACATCGTCACGAAAGCTTATCGTTTTCATGTGTTTTTAAGCCTTACCACTTGTCGATTTAAACATTAAAGCATCCAAACACAAGACGCGGAAAAGCTTAACAGAGTAGCAGGTTACTCGCACGTTGTGCTCGGTGCGCACGAGAGAGAGAGCCGCATATCACGGACATCGACACTAAACTGTGCTCTCTCCTGCGAAGCTCTCCTCGAAGTCCCTCCTGCACCCTAACAAACAAATACAAATCACAGTTTGAACATAGAAAAAGATAACATAAAGAGCCCAATTCAGCACCGCGGTGTTCTGTTCAGGACTCACGCAGAGAGAGGCGTCTCAAAACACTGGGCGGTAACTGGGCGTGGTGCTCGCGGGAGACCGCTGCACCCTGTAACTCCGGCAGGGTTGGCAGAACGATCTCCTGAGGGCACTGAGGCGAGACGGACACCGTGTAATGCGGTGTAACCCGCTGCACCACAGAGGGGACTGCCCTCATAAGCCCCGGGTCAGTGGCGCCAGGGCTTATTTGCCGAAGACCTCTTAGTCTTAAGTACAGTCCGCAGATCCGGCTTAGACTTAGAAGCCCCCGACCCAGAGCGTTGGCTGGACCCATGGCTCCGCTTAGCTGGAGGAGCACGTGAGGCGATGCTCCGTTTTTGTGCCTCCCTGTACGAGTAGCTGGTACTTGGTTACAGGTTTAGAGAGCGACGTGGGAGGAACCGTTGGAACGCCGCCGCCTGCTTGTGAGCCTCCTGGTACCTGTCGACGACAGAATTAACAGCGTCGCCGAACAGGCCCGAGGACATAAGCAGGGCGTCCATGAGACAAACCCTGTCCTTTTCTCTCATGTCAGACAGGGTGAGCCACAAATGTCTCTCTGCTGCTACCATTGCTGCCATGGACCGCCCAATAGCACGGGCGGTCTCTTTGGTAGCGCGGAGAGACAAATCAGCGGTCCTCCTGAGCTCTGTGATATCCTCAGATCTCACATGCTCTTGCTCATCTAAATCTTTCAGCAGATCGGCTTGGTACGCCTGTAACACCGCCATTGTGTGAAAACACGCACCAGCCTGACCCGCTGCTGAGTACCCCTTGACCACTAGCGCTGATGTTGTACGCAGTGGCTTGGAGGGCAGCGCCGGAGCCTTTAATGACGATGCCGCGGTGGGAGACAGATAGCTCGCGAGCGTCTGTTCAACCCGGGGCATCGCCTTATAACCACGCTCATTCATCCCCGCTACGTTGCCGTAGTGATCAGAAACGGGGATGAAGATGCGGGCCGAGAAGGGTTTGTCCCACGATTTACACACCTCGGCATGCAAATCAGTAAAAAAAGGCAGGCTTCGGCGCGGAGGTGGCAGCTTAGTTCGAAGAAAACGCTCATCAAGTTTACTTTTCTGCGGTTCAGCCTTTTTCTCGGCTGGCCATTCGATTATTAACTTGGCCACAGCACGAGTACGAGTAACCACCTCCAAAAACTCCTCATACTGGGGCGATTGAGGGGGCGAATCCTCAGCGACGTTCACCACATCAACCTCCTCGGAGGAAGATAGATGAAACGCAGAGCCCGCTCCCCGGGGAGAAGTAGCGCCGGAGCGCGCTTCCGATCCCTGAGAGCAGGCGCTGGATCTGGCAGGTGAGGAAGAAGATAGGGACTCATTTGCATTCCCTCTGCCAAATCCATCTGCGAACCCCACGAGCCACGGGGAACATGCAGGCGAAGAACATGCAGGGCAAGCCACTCGCAATGCGGGTAGTCGGCTCCCTCAAGAGCCGAATCTGCATAATCCGCTCCCAGGCAACACAACGCACAAACTGTGTGTATCCCCGCCTGAGATATAGGAGGACAGGGAGGAACACACAGTCTGAAATGCTGCTTGCCTTCGCCCATTTTGTGTTTGGTCTTGGAGGGTGCTTTTGGCATACTTTTGGGGGATGACAAACAACACTAAATAAGACTCACAAACGTAGAAGTTATTTGAACAGTACACACACACAGAGAGCGCTTGCTGAAGACAGAAGGCTGGTGCCGGCTGTGCCTCTCCGGCTTTTATGCTTCCTGGTCTCTGACGTCATCCGCCTATCACGTCTCACCCGTCCATTGGACTGATTATACACATGATTCAGAGATGTCACGCTGGGGGCATTCCCCAATCGTTCTCGACGCAGCTCGAGTTCCTGAAGAGGAACAGTTGAGGAAAAAAAATGGGATGTGTATTATATTGGATGCATTCATCATCTCTTACTCTTAAAGTGACCGCTCCTAATTTAGCTACTAATCCAAAGAAAATGAAAGAAAAAAAATCACTCACTGCTCTTGACTGAATTACTTTGTAGTTTAACAAGAATTAATGCACAGTCAAACCAAAAATTATTCAGACACCAGATATAATTTTTTATATATATTTTAAAGTAATTTTAAATAATATTGATAGAAATGTATGTAATGAATTACAATCAACCAAAACTACAGGCAACTGTTATTATTACAATATTTACACAACTATCAATACTTTGTTGACCAATTACCAAGCAATGCTTAATTTCGAATTTGTTCTGACACAATTTAACTGTTCTTGTCATATTTTATAACCATTTTACAAGTGATAGCAAATAAATTGTAATTATGTGAGATATGTTGAAGGTGTCTGAATACTTTTTTGTTTATTGTATATTTCATTTTTACATTGTTTCACATTTACATTGGTAAAACCTTCACCGGGGCCCCGCAAACACCAGCTACGGCCCTGCTCGTAGCCATGACACATTATCATGCTTTCAGATGACATTCCCAAAAAATAAATATCTCATGGCCACGCATGATGTATTATCATGTTTCAATCAGGAGCACTTCCGTCAAGTATATTTAATGACAATTATAATTGCATACAGTTAGTGTTGGCGGTATGGTTATGTTCTGTCCATGCAGCCATGCTTGGACAGAGCAGGGAAAGCAGCAAGACAAACCCCCCTGGGGTACAGAACAGAACCATAAGCATACATAATTACAATACTCAATTACATGAATTGTAAACAAAATGTCATGGAGACTGCTTCCAATGAAGACACTGTAAAGAAAGAACAAGTTAGATCAGATTACAGGTTCAGTTGGTGGAGTTGGGGTTGGAGGAGGGAGTTAATTGCAAGCAGCAATGCGATGGAGAGACACTGAATAATAGGAATTTAAATAGCCGCAGGAGATAGGTGTCAAGACTGGATTGGTACACGTCAGGAACAGCTGACTGTCAGCTGATGCAAGCGTGACTCACGTGACCTGACTGAACTAACGCGATGCTCGATTTCCATGAGTTAATATGTTGAGGCCATGACAAAACTAGCCTAAGTCACCATAAATGCTTTGTTCGACTTTTCGGAGATCATCTACTCTTCCCTGTGGATAACCTCTGACCTACTTTCTCTTTGATCTGAATTTCACGTATTGAATTTTGAATACTAAATCTGATGTTCTGAATTTCTTTTTCTTCTTGAAAACTTGAAGCTGTATTTTTAAAAACTGGATATTTATAGTCCAACATTTCAGAAAAAAATCCGCTGTTTGAAAACTCGTCTTAACAAATTAAGTTGGCATAGATTTCATATGTTCAGTATTTAAGTAAAAATGCCAAATAAAATACAGTTTTGTTAAATGAAAGTTGTCGATAATTCAAATTTACACAATTCAAATTAGTTTTGACATAGTATAAGCTCCATAATATGAACAATATGTCATTCCAATCTTTAAAAGATCTACTTTTACACTCATAATAACAACAAGATGCTGTGCTTTTGTAAAATAAAAGAACTTTCTTCTGTCTTGGTGTCTGCAAACTTATGAGAAACATATCTATAGAAAGCTTGAAGTGTTTAATTAGACCTTTACTTTAAACATGTTTAATAATTTGTGTGGCCCAGATCCCTTTTGAAACAGTTCAGAGCAAATACAGTATATAAATATCAAGATAATAAATAATATTCTTAGCTAGCCAGCATTCTACCATTCTTTGGCATATGAACTGCCCATCTGTTTCATCTCTTGGACATCACTGAGAGTCTGGGGCATTAGGACTATAAGGAAGATGAGTGAGCCAAACAGTTGAAAAAAGCACTGACTGTCAATGCTCCTCTCAGCCACACAACTTCATGATGTGGGTAATGTGCTCATATCCCACATGGAAAAAAAACCTATATAAACATATATGTTTCAATATAGGTTTTGATATAGATTTTTAATATATGTGAAATATATAAAATTATCCGGTTTCCTATATGTAGATATATGTACACATATATGAACATATATATATGTACATATATGCACACATATATTTACACATATGTACACATATAATGTACATATGCACATATATATTTACACATATATGTACACATACATATGTGCATACATATACCTATATAGGTACATATATGCACGTATATATGCACCTATATGTTCACCTATAATAGTAAAATTAAAATCCATAGCTGCTAGACAACATAAATAAAAGTCCAAAATGTAGAAATGTAAATTATTTATTTACAAGAACAATCAAATAGTACAAGAACAAAAATAAGACAAAAAAACTGAACAGAAAAAAAAAAAATCTTTATTATTCTTTGAAGGTCTGTCATGACGCGCCTCATCATTCTCCTCCTCCGCCGCCTCCTCCTCTTCCTCTTCCTTCCTGCACTATCCAATGACGTTTGATAGGGTGTCCGAGATTTTTATTTTTTTCCTTTTAGTTTTCGGTGCACAAATTTTTTAGCGGATAGGCATTTTCGTCGACACGGATCTGCCGTTTTGGAAGAGTGAAACCGATGTTTTGAAAGCGGATCCCAGAGTGGATATATTTGAAAACGCCACCTTTGCGTTTCGTCTGGATGGCGAATCCATACATTTTCTGAAATATAAAATCAGCCCACGTCTCGCCCCTAGTCAAACACCACGACATCACGTAACAGCAACAAATACATGAACAAACACTGAACGATTATATTTTTTATTAACTAACATTAACATGGATTAATAAATGTATTGTTCCATGTTCGTTTGTGTACCACAGGCAAGGTTTATCAGCAAATCCATGTCTTCTTCTCCATTTTAAGTGTATCTCTGTGGCAGAATTACAGTGCCACATGCTGGTCTGGCATGTATACTACATTGGTTTCGTGTGGATGTGTATATTTCTTGAGATGAGGGAAAAAAAGATTGAGGGTTCGTCTCCGTGTGGACGGGGTCGAAGAAGTAATGGGTACTTACGGTTATGGATAGAAATGTAACGGAGTAAAGAGTACAATATTTGCCTATTTGCCTAGTACAGATCCCTCAAAATTGTACTAAAGTACTGTACTCAAGTAAATGTACTCCGTTACTGTCCGGCTCTATATATCATGTTAATACATTACCATAGTTAAATTCCATAACATGCCAATTACATGTGATACAAATTTCACGTGTTCGCACATACATAAGTTCTTGCATAATTTCTTTCGTTAATTCTTAGTTTTTGCCTTGATAATAGAAAATATGAGCTAGGTGTCATGTACGACAGTCAAAAATGAGAAATGAGCTACAAAATGACCAGATCCTGCCATTAGAAGACATATCTTGTATGTATAGAGCTTATATGTGGATATGAAGAAGCTATACAGGAGACCCATATTTCCTGTATATGCACATATATGCACCTCAGTTTTGCCTATATGTGGCATATATACGCATATAGGCAGCGTATATACGCATATATACAGCATATATGTAGGGCTGTGCAAAAAAATCGAATGCGATTTTCATGCACATCTCATCAGTAAAGATGGTCCTGTGATTAGAAGTATATCTCCAGCACGTGCGTTCAGATCAGGGTTGCCAGGTTTTCACAACAAATCCTGCCCAATTGCTTCTTCATACTAGTCCAAAACTAGCCCAATCGCGTTTCCAGGAGGTTCCCCGATAAAAATTGCTTTCCGGGGTTAAAATATAAATTTTTTTGAAAGGTTTGCCTTGGTAAAATTTGCATTGTAGGGGCTAAATATCACGTTATTTGTATTGGGGTTGCTTCAAACCGCGGACATGAAAAAGAATCGAAGACTTGGCAATACTGGTTCAGGTGGAGCAGCAGTTACTACACAGAGCCATAGTCTATGGACCACTAACACAAAATTGTTTTCAAAATCGACAAAGAATCGTCTGTGATTTTAACATCGATTTTGTGTAGATCGTCAGTGAATTATGGCTCGGTGTAGTAAATGGCAACCAGTGTTTCCAAGTCTATGGTGTTTTTCATGTCCGCGGGTGGAAGTGACCCCAATACTAATAACTTGATATTTAGCACCTAAAATGCGAATTTTACCAAGGCAACCCTGCTAAAAAACGTATATTGTAACCCCGGGAAGCAATTTTTATCGGGTAACCTCCTGGAAGCGCGATTGGACTAGTTTTGGACTAGTTTTGAGAAGCAACTGGGCAGGATTGGTTGTGAAAACCTGGCAATCCTGATCCGAACGCATGTGCTGGAGATATACTTCTAATTACAGGAGCGTCTTTACTGATGAGATGTGCATGAAAATCGCATTCGATTTTTTGCACAGCCTTACATATATGCAGTATATATATGTGCATATATGCATATATATTATCATATATGTGCATATATGCAGCATATATGTGCATATACACTGCATATAGGTTTCATGTATGTGCATATATCCACATATAGGTTCTTTCCGTGTGGGATTAGCCTTTGCCACTAGCTGAGCGCAGTTTCATGGGTTTATGCCCTGCCTTATTGGCCTCCATGTCTGCATCTGCACATCGGCCTTGTTTATGTTACACTCTTGCTCAGTTTGCCAGGGCCTGCAATACATATGGTCTTAAAAAACAAGAGATAACACATCTACAGTCATGTGTTTTCACTTAAAGAATTTTGGATTGAGGTTGGTCATGTACATAAAGAACACATTTAAATTCCAATTCCTTAAAGCAAAACACAGAATAATGAGCTGTCAATAGTCAACTGGCAGCAGAAATGAAATGTATTACTTTGTTCTATTATGGCTGATATCTTTGACCTAATGAGAGATTAAATGTTCTGTCAAACACGTGGCCTGTTTTTAGATATACATTGTTTTTTGTGGTCTACAGCATGGAATTTCTAATAGCATAAAGTAGATTAAAAGGAAATTAGATTAGGATAAAGACCGGTGTTAGATGAATGATACAAAACTGGAGGAATTACTTACCCAATTTTCTTTTTTATGGCTATAACGGACAAATGGACAAGGATTTTTTTTCCCATATTTAAGGTTAATATAATGTGTGTGTTTCAGTTCCATGTTTTTACATTCACCAATTAATTTTAATTATCTTGCTGTGTGACAAATTAATATTAAGTACAAATATACTCATAGTTCCCTGTAAAAATATGATATCATATCATCAATAAGTATAGATAACATGTTTTTCCATTACTTAAACCCAAAGTTAAAAAAATCATCCATCCATCCATCCATTAATTTTGGCAGCAGGCTGAGTAAGGACACCCGTCCTTTTCCCTGGCCACTTTCTCCAGCTCAACCTGGGGGATCCCAAGGCATTCCCAGGCCAGCCGAGAGATAGAATTCCTCCAGCGTGTCCAGGGTTAGCACTGGGGTCTCTTCCAAGATTGACATTCATGGAACACCTCCACTGGATTGAATAGAGAAGGCATCCTTACCAGATGTGAACACAGGACACAAACACAGCTTTCACACTGGTTGTATAGAGACCAGATTGCACATATTAATGAACCTGGCACCCCATAAGTTACAAGCACCTTCCACAAGTGATCCTGAGGAACACGATTACAAGCCTTCTCCAAATCTACAAAACACATGTATACTGGATAAGTAAACTCCAGTGCCCCTTCCAGGTCTATTGCTGGTCTACTGTTTCACATCTGGGATTGGAATCTGCATTGTTCCTCCTCCAGTTGAGGTTCAACAATTGGTCTGATTCTCTCGGTACTCTGGCATAGGCTTTCCCAGGCAGATTCCTCTATAATTGGAAAACACCCCTCGGTCCACACCCTTTTTTAAATTGGGAACCACCACACCTGTCTGCAAATCACCAGGCATTGTTCCAGATTACCATGCAATGTTGATCAGGCATGTCAACCACATCTCAGGGCGAATCTCATCCACCCCTGGCACCTTGACTTCTTCAGTGACTTCTGCCAGAATTCCCTTGCCTCATTATATGAGGGCATGTCCTTCCGCCAAAATTCCCCTGGGTCATCCAACCCTGTCTCAGTATATGAGGGCATGTCCTCTGGGTTCAGGAGATCCTCAAAATGTTCCTTCCACCACCAGACTACATCGCCAGGTGAGGTCAGAAAATCCCCACATTGACTTGTAACAGCCAGGACCAGTCCATGCTTTTCTCACCTCAGCTGTCTGATGGTTTGCCAGAACCTCTTTGAGGGCCGACCAAAAGGCCTTCATGGTCTTTCCAATCTCCGCCCACTCCCAAGTTTTTGCTTCCCTGACCACTGCAGTCCTTCTTGTCTTCCAAATACCTGTCAGGAGAATCAGGTGACGTGTTTGGGTTTTCCAGGTCTGTCCAGCAGCCTTCCCCGCCATCTTATCTACCTCACCACCAAGGACATGATCATTTGACAGCTCTGCTCCTCTCTTTATCTGAGTGTCCAGAACATACATAGTCGATCAAAGACGTTTGGCCAAAGGTGGTCTGGTACCAAGGTCACTTATGAACCATTGTGGCGAGGGGGGCGTGATTCAGCAAAGTCTGCAGCGGGAGAGAAGATTGGGAGATGAGCTGTGAGTAAATGGGTTAAGTGCAAAATGATGAACACCTGTGTCTGATTGCAGTAATTGGCCTGGAGAGACTGGTTAAAAGGGAGACTGGAAGACATGCTGAGTGAGAGAGACAGCAGAGGGACTTGGAGACTGCTCTGGCTGGAGAAAAATTAAATTAGATTTAAAGTTTGTTTATTTAATTTTGTTAAATGCACTGGATGTGCCCTTTTTGTTTTTGTGTGTAAGTTAATAAAAGATCTGAGTCTCCAACGCCAACCCTGGTCACTTCTTTCTTCCCACGAAATAACTTTGTTACAACCACCTTATATTTGAACATGCTGAGCACAGAAGCACAGAAGCACAGAAGCCACTCAGGGTTCAGACCTGGCAGATCATTCCTCCCAATGACCCCCTCCAAGTTTCTCCCTCTTCCCCAACATGAGCGTTAAAGACACTCAGCAGAACTGTGGAGTCCTCAGGTGGTACCCCTTCCAAGAAGGCCAGATACTCTGAACTGTAGTCTGATGCATAAACACATCACAAAACAAACTTAAACAACAAAAACAAAACAAAGTTAGAGCTTCCTCCAATGACACCAAACCCCCAGCCAGACAACCCTCTCATCTACCGGGCAAAAATCCAATGCAGTGGCACAGAATCAGGGACTTGTGCATATTCACAGCCCGACTCAGCAATTCTCACCCTGAGTGACTCCAGAGAAAGAGAGTGTCCACGCTCTATATGGGAGTTTTGTTCCATAGTTAGAGCTGAGTGTAGAAATGAGGCCAAATATATCTGGTAATGCTTAACCTCCCACACTAACTCTGGCTTCTTCCCCACCAGAGAGATCTTATTTTACATATCAAAAGCTAGTTTCCACAAACAAGGTCCAGTCTGCACCCCCCCGCCACACACACACACACCACTTGCCAACTAATTTGAATATTCATAAATATAAATTATGTGAAAAGTTTTACAGTGGTAATAAACTTTAAAAAAAAGAAGTTAAAATTAATATTTAATTATTTTAAACTTATTTAAAAATTATAATAAGTAAAAATAATACAATAATAAATATAAAAATGCAATTCAAAGAATTTTAAATGGCAATTTTAATAATGTGTCATGCATCTGGACATTTTAAGACCTCATTGATTTTAACAATTAACTTACTGTAAGCGTAAAGTAAAGGTTAGAGTTTGGTTTAGGGTTAGTTGCATGTAATTATGCATAATATACTGTTGTATACATGGAAAAATTCTAACTATATAACCTTAAAATAAATGGTTACTACTCTGTCATTGTTTCCAACAGATAGACTCTCATATGCTACATCCACAGACACATAATATATAAAACACATTTTGAATTTACTAATGCTAAAATTTGAGTCATTACACTGCAGGACTAAATAAATGAACATGGGTGAAGTAACATCACAAATTTTATAAAAAGTAGAAGGAAAACCAGTTTTCTAATCTTAAAATCTTGAAAATGCCCCATATTCTTACTAATGGAGTCTTGATTAGCAAAATTATGAATAAACCCAAAGAGATTTACTAATGTTTTTGTCATTCCAAAAAAGGATGAGAAATTTATGGAAGTTTGGGGCAGAAAACACCTCAAAATTTAAGAAAAGGTGCGTGAAAAACTAATTATGATTATCAAAGTCTATTATGTCTGTCACAATTAAAGTGAAATATGCAGAATAGCATTTTTATATTTTATTCATTAATTTATTGGTTTGGCAGCATTTCTGTTTCATGCATGAACATAATGAGCAATTAGAGGCATTCAGATTAATGTAAAAGTTAATTTCTAATCTTCTGAAAAATTTGTGTGCAAAATATGAATAAATAAATAATCTCACACAATATAATATTATGATATATTATTTTATATTATAATAATAAATGTTCTTACATTTTAAAGGTCAAATGTAATTTATTCAGTTGTAATTTTAAAACAGATCACAAATAATGTCAATGTACATTTTTATTGTATTTCATGATCAGGGTATTTACACTATATATATATATATATATATATATATATATATATATATATATATATATATATATATATATATACATATATATATATATATATATATATATATATACATATATATATATATATATATATATATACATATATATGATGTGTGTGTGTGTGTGTGTGTGTGTATGTAACTCTGAAAACTCTTTAACAATTCAGTGGATCTGTAAACTTACTGCAAGAGTAATGAGAGGTTTACCTTGCCCATAAACAGCTGACACAAAGCTCATGCAAGTGCATCCAAGGCTTCTGGGATACATCAACTCTGATGGCATTAAGGGTGTCCTGCAGCTCAAAGTGACCATGAGCATGTGACAGCATTTTCCCATTATAAGTTGGGATCTGTGCTCATGACGTGGTTGTCAGGACGTGTTCAAGGCTGGGACGAGGTGACACAATGCAAGGTACATCCAGTATTCTCCACAGGATGAAGCTTCAGGAAAGGTGTCCCACAGAAAAAGACAGATCGTTATGTCATAAAAGCTTTCTCCTTCCTCTCACTAATCTCACAATACATCTTAGCACATGAAGGCCACATCCATGAGAGACATGCACATTTAGTCTACTAGCCGCTTAAATGCTTAAACTCAACAGCACAACCTCCATCAATGACATACTAGGTTTTTTTCTATTCAGGAATGCATAAAGTATATAGAGAATATATAAATATATATGCAATCAACTGGTAAAAATGCACAACACTGCTGTATGCTGCTTGAAACACGTGTGTGTGCTCTGATGTAAACAAGCACGCATGAGAAACACATGAGGAACGTGAGAGAAGCGCTGAATGAAAGCACATTCACTTTCTGACAGCAGATGGCGCTAAACTGCAGAAAATGCAGCCGTTACCCTGGAAACCCCATAAATAGAGCAGCTGCTACAACTGAATGTATTTAAATAGATTTAAATGGATTTGCTGTGGTGTTCAGCACAGCCCAAATACTTAAATATTATATATACTTATATTTTTCTGTATTGCTTTATTGTATTTAAATTAGTGATGGGCCGTTATCAGCATTAACATGCTGCGTTAACGTGAGACTCTTAAAGGGCGCAAAAAAAAATATCACCGTTAATCTATTCTCAAAGTTGGGTTGGGAGCTGGGTCTATACTATGCAAGCTATGATGACTTTCACCTTGATATTTTATCGCGGATGTATACCTAGCCGAATCTGTAGGGGGCGAGAATGAGTCTTTAAACCTGTTTGTATGCCTACTGTGAAATTACCACATCAAATGTTACGTGCTAACATTGCTTCAGGGATTTTTTTTTACATTTTTTTAAGAAGCTTCCTAATGGAAACCTCAACAAGACGCACGCCTGTTTCACACATAATCCGTCTGCAGTGCGTATGCAGTCCGTGTGTGTTTTGTATGTGGTGCTGAAGGCGCATGAACTCATACTCATTGTGCTTTCACACGGGACGTGTTTGAAGTCCGCTACTCGGTACGTGAATGATCGCTGCACTGCTGCAGACGCAACACTTCTGGAACGCACTGATGGACCACAACCGCGTGAATGCTGGAATCCATTAACATGGGTGCGTAAAAAAAAATTTAATGCACACGCACTGCAGATGGAGTATGTGTGAAACAGGCATAAGGTTGTTTGCACCTTGTGCAATGTGGAATTAGTTTACAGCTTTCTCAAGCACCTGAGAAAGCACCTTGTGATGCATTTTGGAAACAGGAGATGAGCCCCTGGTCTATTGCACCACCTGTCTTGAGAAACCCGTTCTCAAAGACTTATTGTTACTTTTAGTGATTATTTTATTTGGCTAGCACACATATTCTGAATGCCTTTGGCAGAATTCAAATGAGCCATTTTAATCTAGACTAATCTAGATTAACTCCGAGATTACAGTGAGATTAATCTAGATTTAAAATATTAATGTATGACAACCACTAATTGAAATATTCAATTATTTTTTGTTATAAGAAAAAGTTACCAGTTATACTGTATTATGAACAAAATTTTGATACAGTGATAAAACTGTATACTGTGATATATGCATTAGCAATTAATCGCAACATGATAATTTGATACCGGCATATCCCTATAATATATATATATATATATATATATATATATATATATATATATATATATATATATATATAAAAGCAAAACAAAAAAAAGAAGATCTGTAAGCCACCAATCTGTATATATTATAAGTTTTCGGGCTCAAGAAGGTTGGTTGGTTTTGAGCGGGTTTTGTCACCATGATTACTTACGTAACACAGCTACCCTTCTCCCGAGCAGGTTTTATTCTGAATTAAAGATTGTAAACCAAAGCTGGATCAATCAGTTCTGAGCAAAATAATATATATCTGATGCAATAAAGTCACCCCCTTTATCTCTCAAAACAACTTAACGTTTGTAGTGATTACATTTTAGAGACAAATATTTTGCTTCTAATTTTTTATTATATTCATATTTTATAGATTATAATTATGTATAATTAATATAATATAATATATTCATAGAATGTGAGTTAACAATTAATTTTAAAACAGCATTTAAATGAATAGGCTATAACTAAATGCATATAAATACAATGTCCAAATAAAGCTTTTTAAACGGATGATGAAGCTTGTTTTCTTTTGAGCTCCTTTTAATATAACTGAATGAAATTCAGTTGATTCACTTGCACTAATATAGTCAATAGCTGCCTTCTCAAACTTTCACTGCAGCAGTGTTTATTCCAGTCTTGTAAATGTGCTTCAATTCATGGTATTTTTTCATAACAATCTCTTCATCTTCAACAGAGAAGTGAATTGCGCTGACTCTTGTGAGAAGTCAATGAAGCTGAAGCTTTTCGTGTGACTAGCTGTTTGTTGTCCATGTCACACTTTCAGGTGCACTGTTGTTCTACTGAAGCTCTCTTGTCACCTGTACCTTTTCCCTGAGCGTTTGACTAGTGCCTGGTGCTTAGGTGAAGTTGGGATGCACGTCTGAAAAGTCTCCCATTTGATGGGGTTGTAAAGATGTCCTGCATCTAAATAAACATTATTCTTTTTGAGAAAAAAAGAGACAGAATCCCACTGGTCACAATTGTGACCACAATTTTTCCTTGCATTTTTTAGAGTAAAATTGAAAAGTAACTCATATTATGAAGCATATGTTCATATATTAATGAAAATGTAAGATGTCTATATGAGTTTATGGCAGGTCTAACATGATTTATTAGTTTGGTCATGTGATCACACACATTTATTTCCTGGTACTGCCGTCTTAACAGAAGGATGATGTCAAAGTTCAGAAAGGACAGGTAAGAATACTAAATTCCTTTTTGAGGAGCTCATAATTTTTTTGCACATATCATCATGAAAGGGTTATCTATACATACACATTGAAATTAAATGAAAACATGCTTTATTCTGTTGTCAAACTGCAAATAAATGAAGACGGTCATAATAGTGACCGGTGGTATAACACAGGGAGTCTATGTTACCCATATGTAATTCTGTGTTATTTTTATGAACTCTCTTTCAGAATGACTTTAAGTCAAGTTTTGGATTTATTTGACACTGATGATCCAGAGCCTGCAATTTGTAATATAGCAGTGGTCCCTAAGATAGAGAAGGATGCAATAGAAAGCGACTGTGATAGCAATGCATCCACTCAGCTCACATACCATCAAGAATTGTTTAATTCTACTGCAGAACTGCTTGGATATGATCATTTTGAGGAAATTGAACCTGAATGAGAGGACCAACCAAAACTCACGATTCAAACAAGAAGTCTCCTTTAAAAAAAACTTGAAGCTGCTTCCTCATCTTTGTTGCAATCTTCAGATGCTACTACTGCCACCATGCCGCCCTTGGCAGAAAACATCCCTGAAACTGCTTGCGGTCACCAACCGAAACTCAAAATCCAAACAAGAAATCGTAAAAAAACAGCAAAAAGCAATTTGCCTGACTACATTGTGTATGAACCAACTGCAGCACAATGTCTAAAAGCAACAAATCCGAATCCATTGTATGTGTTTTTAGCAATGTACCCCTCATCTCTTCGAATCTTACCATAGAAATGTCAAATCTCTACTCTGTTCAAAACAAAAACAAGCCTCTTAATTTAAGCATGGATGAACTACTTGTATTCTATGGTGTGCTCCTCACCTCTGGATATTGTACTGTTCCATGACGGCATTTGCTCTGGTCACTAGATGGGGATGTCCACAACAGCAGCATCTCCAATGCTATGAGACGAAACCGATTTGATGAAATTATGGCTTCCATCCATGTTGTGGACAACACAGCATGCAGCAATGACCCCTTCTTTAACATGAGGCCAATCTTCCAGGAGCTAAATAGCTCATACAAAATTCTGCCATTCAGTAAATGGCTGTCAGTTGATGAAAGTATGATTCCCTACTATGGGCGCCACAGGTACAAGCAGTTCATAAAGGGAAAACCAATCCGCTATGGCTATAAGGTTTGGAGCCTGGCATCCTCAGGGGGTTACCTCTACCACATGGAGCCTTATGCTGGAGTGCATACCCTTGTTCCAGAGACTGGGTTAGGTCATGGGCCCAGTGTAGTGCTGGGTTTGGCTGAACAAGCTGGTGTTCCAGGAGGATGCAACTTCACGCATGACAACCTTCTCACCACATTATCCCTGATTGATGAGATGACAAAGCGAGGATATGGTTGCACTGGGACCATGCGGCAAAACCAGTTGTGTGAAGTGCCATTTAAACCAATGAATGAATTCCAAAAGCTACAGAGGGGCTCCACAGAAGTTTTGTCTGAAGGAGAAAAGCTACTGGTGAGGTGGAGGGATAACAGTGTGGTCACTGTTGCAAGCAATGTGGACAATGTCTACACTGAGTTACCAACTAGGAGATGGACAAGGAAAGAAAGGCATATGAGTACCTTCAACAAACCTCAAATAATCCACTCGTACATCCAGCAAATGGGAGGAGTAGATCTACATGATCCTCAGGTGTCCCATTACCACTGCACAATAAGATTAATGCAGTCTTTACTTTTATAATTTCTGGAGATTTATGTATTTATATACAATGACTTAGACTCCCTGTGTTCTACCACCGGTCACAATTGTGACCAGAGATAAAACTCATTTTTTCATGCACTTTTCAAATATTTTTTTACATTATTGACATTGATTGTTTAATGTACTTACAAATACAACACAAACTCATATATTTCATCTCTGGGGAAAATTTGGGATTAAATGGATTAAGTTGATTGTGCTCCACCTATGCTGAATTGATTGAATATCTGAACATGCTTCTCCTGAACCTTGTTAATAAAACATGAATTTGAATCACTATTGTGTCGACACTGGGTGTTAACCTGTCCATTCCTGCTTGTTTAGTCGAGTCAAGCCAAGCTATGTCTTTGTTTATTGTGTCTCTGTTCACTTTCAAGATTTAATAAACTGCACTTCACTGTTCATTTCACTGTTAAACCCAAATAAATCAAATTTAGTGACTCACTTGTAAAGACTTTCTTTGTTTCTGAATGAATCAGTGTCAGAGGTATTTGAGTAAAGTACTTTAATATTATACTTTATTATTTTGGTGAATCTTAAAATTGTATAGTTTTACTCAGTTACATTTCCAAGGTAAAAATAATAATACCTTTTATACCTCTTATCATTATTTTAAAAGAGTTAAATCAATGTTTCAATAAATGAGTCACTTGTTGCCAACTACTGAAATAATGAATATTTTTAAAGGGGACATCAGATGCATAATTCCTTTTTTACATGGTGTTTGCATATACATGTGTCTTAGCAGTGTGTGGATTCAGCCACCATACAAAGTTAAAAGTCATGGTCTATACCTAACGTTGTGAAAAGACTAGTAATATTTAAAATAGGCATACAATAATACAAAAGCAAACAAACAAACAACAACAAAAGGGACATCTCTCCTCTAAAAGGAGGGAATGATGTATCAGTTCTGGGAATAAAAAAGGTTTGAACGTTTGAACGGTCAGAACGTTCTCTGTCAGAACAGAGGACAGAATCTTCGTGTCACTGATACTGCTGCATGGCTGATCAGATAAGGATTTTCACACATGATGTCAGACACAGTGGGAAATCAGTGCAAATCTGAAGAAATGAGCCAAAATAACATTTCATTTTTCATGGTGATTGGTCATTTTTCTGGGGATAGTGAGTCTGGATTTGATTAGCAGGCCCACTTGTTTCCAACACTAAAACGAAGCCCAACCCAACCCCCCCCCCCCCCATATGTTAAAAAGAACAACTAATAAAAAATATAGCTGTAAGCAGCAATTACAGGGCCAAGCACTCAGCAAATTGAATCAAATGGCATGGAGCATCACACCAAATGCAAAAATGAGCAACTGCAATAATTTTAGGATGATTATAACTGAAATGGCTGAAAAATCATAAATACAACAACTAGTAATATGATTAAATGGCTTACCACTTTTGACCAACAGGTGGCACTGTAATCAAATCATTTTGGTGTGTTCTGTGTGAGGTGACAATGGCACACAAAAAGTTTGGAGTCAATATGCCAAAGCATTGCAGAGATACAGCCTCAAGTGTCATTTTGGCATCATGCCTCAAATTCGTCACTGTGTTCAAAAACGTTTTTTTTTTTTTATCGACACAAAATCCATAACATTTTGTCAGGACAGTCTGAAGATCATCTGACTAGATTTTGGTGAAAATTGGACAAACGCTTGATGAGGAGTTTGAAAAAGTAGGTTTTCCAACATAAATCAAAATGGCAGACAGGAAGTTCAGCTTACTCTGGCATATTTGGTATCTATGTTGTCGACATAAGCCAATGAATATTTTGAGACCATTTTCATTTAAATAGGCTAATGCAATAAAAAGTTATAAGCATTTTTATGTGTAATTATTAATGGTTAATGATTGGTTTATTACTCTTGACCAATAGGTGGCGCTATTACCAAATTATTGTGGCATGGTCAGTGTGAGGTGACAATGGCACATACAAAGTTTGGTTCAAATATGTCAAAGCTTTGCTGAGATACAGCCTCAAATGCATTTTGGCATCCTTCCAGCAAATTTGTTGACGCGCTTAATGAGAACCGTTTCGTATATCGACACGAAATCCATAACTTTTGGCCAGTGTGGTCTGAAGATGATCTGCATCAAATTTAATGGTCTAGGAGGAGTTTGAAAAAGTAGGTTTTCAATATGAATCCAAATGGCGACAGGAATTATGGCCAATTTTGGCATAATTGGGATTGATGTTCTCGACATGACCCAAATAATATTCACCTTATTTTCCATGGCAACAACGGTGCCGCCATTGCGCTCGTTTTTTCATCTTACTTCCGGCTGAGAGCCCTGACGTAACGTACCTAAGCTAGGGGCTAGATTACAGAATGCAAATATATCAAGTATTATATGCTTAGTTAGGAGCTGCATAACAATTGTATTAAAAAAAAACTAAAAAACAATAGCACCAATAATGTAGCAGACACATTGTAATGCGGTTAGAGTGTTGTGGTGCACTTTACAATTTACACCCACCACCTAAAGAAGAGAAGCACCTGAGGAAATGGATGAAGGCGCTAAATTTGAAGCGCCCACTCAAGCGCTCTTATGTGTTCATACCATTTAATGAACAGGAAGGCTACTGACGAACACCCTTACCCCGAGAAATGGCTCGACTACGATTTTTAAAGAGGTCACGCCGGGGATGAAAAGGTTGTCAGATTCGGGGAAGCTAACCTAAACTTAACTAGCTATGTGTTTGCTCGCCTAAGGTTAGATTTATGAACCTTATTCATAAACTCCTATGAATACATTTTAGATCATTAACAGGCAGTTTTAACAACAAATTTTCCATTATTACCATTGTCCCCCTATTTATTTAATATTTACGGTAATACAAGATATTATGGTACATTACAATACCTCACATTATTCCTCTTACAGAGATTGCAGGTGATAGCAGGCCAGCTAGCTACATTTCTCATTACTGACCTACATTTGAACACTACAGTTAAGAGTTCTGGTTTTGTTTCTAATGCATCTCTCTCTCTCTCTCTCTCACACACACACACACACACACACAATTAAATGTTGACATTTTATAGGATGGTCAGTAGGAAGTGTCTCTTGCTTCCTGAAAACAACAAACACTGATCAACACATCACAAATGATTTTATAAAACTTATATTTAATTATCCATGTTCTAAAAAACAAATCACAGTCTGTCTCTTGTTTAACACAACTGATTTAAAACAACTTATTTAATATTGTTACAGTCTTCACCCACACCCTCTTCATCCCATCCCAATTACCTAATATCCTATCCTTAACCCTAATTATACTCATTCCTGCTTATTTACAAAGCTGCAAGTATCTTGTTGAAAGCAACAGGTCGCCTGCCTGAAACTCATCTGACACGAGGAAGCATACACTTAAAATAAAAGGTTTGTAGTCTAGCTACAGTCTTGGCACAGAATTGCTGATTGTGTGGCACATTTAACTTGCTGTGATGGAACCCAGATGAGCAGTTTACAGGTCCTCAGCCCTGTACAGAACATGGCAAACCTAAAATACATTTCAAAGCTTTCACAGTTATTTCAGAATCATTCATTATTATTACACTTGACGTTTACCTACATTATTCATTGATTAGACTTAATGTACACCAACCAAATCTTACCTTTACCTTACCTTTTGTGTATACACTGTGCAGAATTAAGAGGCAAGATGGTTTTCTGATCATATTTTTTGGTAAAATTTACCAATTCCAAACCACATCAATCTTAACTATTAATTTTGCATTTAATCTTTTATAATTGATATATAATCTTTTTTTGGCTTGTTTTATCTGTAAAAGAAAATATGCCTAATAATTATGCATACCTGGATATAAGGCATTTTTCACTTCCAAGTTCCAGCCTGCTCCTTTTCTAATGTGTAATTTATAAATGTTCACTTATCTTACTTCTCTTTACAATTAAGTTATTAGACAAAATACTTAGTCTGATGATGGTCATCAAACATGTTAATATACTTTCAAACATTTATAACTTCATGTATGTTAACATCACACACACAAAACTAACCAGCACCATGCTGAGAGGTTTAGACTGCTCGACTGGCTGGTTGCAAGTTCAATTTTAAAAAGACGAAAAACCCCTCGCTGTGTAACAGTACACGACCCACTGTCTCACTATGTAAATATTGGTAAGTCTCGGTACATTTTTGCTGCTCCATCAACTCCTTCTGGCATTTAAATGTATAGGTTACCTCTAACATTCATCTAACATTACCCACGTTAACAGTGATGATGGATGGGACAATTTGAGACCATTTGATCGTCGTAAGACGTTTTCATTGTGCTCCCAATTTATAACATTACGTTCTTTGTCATTTCGCCACAGTTACAGATAGCTATAAACAATCTTACAACTACTGAACTAGTTACTGGACGTGCCATATCAGTTTAGCGGAAGTCGGATGACAAAATGCGGAAATGCAAAGTATTAAAAGTGGGCGGGGCGGAATAAGGTGAATAGCGAGACCACTTTGATTTCAATTTATTCAAAAGTTCTTAGCATTTTTTAGATATTTAATCATAATCTTTGACCACAAGGTGGCGCTGCCCAAAACTTTTTGAGAACCATCAGGGCATGGAGCCGAAGATTTCTGTCATTATTTTCACAACTATATGATAATGCGGTAAAAAAAAAAAAAAAAAAAACAGCATGTTAGAACATAATTCAAAATGGCTTAAAATTGCTGACATGGGAAAATTTGATATCATTTGACCCGACATGACCCACCGAATCTAAAGAGAGAGTTTTGTGATTTTTGGCAAAGCATTCAGATGTTATAAGCAAAACTACACATATTTCATATCTCCTGACCACTAGGTGGCACTGCCCTGAAACACTGCAGGTAGTCTCAGGTCATTATTGTTAAAAGACACACCAAGTTTGGTCTCAATACGCCATAGTCTCACATGTACTTTTGCATGCTTTTCATCAAATTTTTTCACATGTCATTCGAGAACTGTTGGACGAATCAACTTGAATTCCATAACTTTTTGTCAGGATGATCTGAACGTGATTTTGGTGAGAATCAGACAAACTGTCTATGACAAGTTCACAAAAGTAGGTTTTTCAAACAATTGAAAATAGCGAAAAAAAATAAGCCTTTCGATTTTTGATTTTTGGATTTCATTCGACTTGACACGAGCCAAGGATTCAGGGTAAAAAAAAAATATTTTCATTTTCTGGCTGATGGTTCAAAAGTTATTAGCATAAATATATTGAAACTTTGGACAAGTGGTGGCGCTAGACAGTTTGAGCTAGAGACTCCAAATTTGCTATGGGGACTTTTCACACTGTCCGCTATCAGTGTGCCAAATCTCACAACTTTCCCGCAAGCGGTTCTATGGGCTGCCTTAGACTTGTGGCGGAAGAAAAGGAAGAAGAAGAATTACGCCAACGGATACAATAAGTGCCTACGCACCTTCAGTGCTTGGCCCCTAATAACAAAAACACACAACCAAACAAATATCTAGAAACAAGAAACAGAAAATATAAAACCAACAAGTAATGCCAAATAAAAATGAATAAACCATCATAATATATATTTTTTACAGTACTGTACAGTATTTCCATAATTAATAAAAATAAAGGGGACCTAGTGTATCAAAAACAAGAAGACAAGAATAAGAAAATAGTGAGGTATATTGCCTTAAAGAGATTAACATCATTGTTTACTCCCATCATGTAATTTGAAAGATTTTATCCTTACAAAAAAAAGCAGATGTTCAGTAGAATGCCTTGAGCTACTCTTTTCTTTGGATGTGGATGTGACCAGCAGCTGCTGAGCTTCAGATGATCTACTGAAACTATACACTGATGCTTTTATACAAAGCAACTTACAGTGCATTCAGGCTATTCCCAGGGAATCGAACCCCCAACCTTGCGCTTGATAGTGCAACACTCTACCACTTGAGCTACAGGAACACATCTTTTTTAATGCTTCTTTATGGAGTTTGGCATGCTGAATACAAAAATTACATTACTTTTTGTTTATCATTAACAGTGCTCATGAATAATAATAAAATTATGTTGACAACTTATACAAGCCTATTATTACTCATGCATGAAAGTTAAATGGCACATTCAAAATACTGACCTAACCAAAAGTTAGTTGTCCAAAACAGCAGTAGAATGTTACCGAATATTCCAGAAACATCCTTGCAAAAGCAACAGGCATATATATATATTGCACTACCAATGTTTCATAATTAATGACAAAAACATTTATTAAATAATGACCTGCAAAAAACTTACTTGGGTGTAGCTGAAAAGTTCCCTTTGTAAGATTCAAAACAGACCAATCTGACTAATTCGGCCAAGTTGGGAAAGCATATAACCAGCTTAGACTGGTTTAAAGTGGTTTTAACAGCAGGGCTAACATTGACCAAGACAAAACAATATTAGCACAGACACATCATTTACCTCTTTGCCTAATAGTACCACATCCTGTCTTCTACAGCCATGAATGACAAATATAGAAGCAGCAATTACAGGGTTTTAAAATGTGAGGAGGTACTGAAGATACAAATGAACTGAGCTGACGTCTGAGTTAATAATGGGGAAAAATCAGTCCACAGCTCAAGGTTTTGCTTTGTTTTCTTTGATGTCTCACCACTGAAGAATTTATCAGTTAGACTCTTTTGCACCTGCCAGGTCTCGAGAATTTCACATGGCTGACTTTCATTTAATAATACAGCTTAACATGGACACCTGTCACTTGTTATATTTCTTCCTGACTGTTTTAAGAGAAATCACTATATTTAATGTGTGTGCAAAGTGCAAATACTAAAACAAAATAGCTTTTTTAAACAAATGTATAAAAAAAAGTAATCTAAATGTAGCAAAACAAAAGTCTAAAATTGTTTATATTGTTGAGAAGAACTGTCATTTCTAGATCCAGGAAAAATAATTTACTTACAAAAGTGATTTGCAAAGATGATGTTAAATCTCAGATTGGGTGAGTTGAAGATCTTTCAAAGTTCTATATATTTCCATTTATGATGGAGCTTGAGTCTGTGAAGCAAATTTGTTTTACATGAGAAAATGTGGAATTTTCACTCAAATAGAGCAGTGAGGCTGGCGTTTTGAAAAATACATTTCATATTTTACAGCAGTTGCCTGGCAACCATACATCCCATTCATCCCAAAATTACACATAATGCAATTAGCCACAGACCCCTCATGCATGCAATGTTTGGTAAGTATTCAGCAGAGGCAAAAAGCTGTTCAAAATAATAAAAGCTCAGATAAAAAAAAAAAAAAAAAAAAAAAGTTATGCTGGATTGTTAAAAAAAGAAAGAAAGAAAGAAAAAAGGGCACAGGTAAACTGTACTTAGATATTTTATGCTTTCAGTACAAGAAAGAGTCTAGCAGCATCATTACATAATGGAATTACATCTATTTAGTTCTTAACAACTGTATCCGGCATGCAAGTGAGTGAAATGAAAAGAATATTCTTTCATGGAAGCTCCTTAAACTTGGAAAACACATCTAGTGACACTTCATCTCCTAACAGAGAAATAAATATACAGGAAGAGCAGTGAGCGAAAATCTGGGAATCAGATCTATCTAAACTGAAGCAATATGCACTCAGTAAACTCAATAAACTATCCTTATCAAGTGTCTACATCTAGTCGGCATGTGTTTGTTGTTAATCCTAATTCGTATTGGTTACAGTTGGACATTAAGGCTGCTGAATCACACATGGCAACACAACAGTCCTCTGTCTCCAGCCGCCTGAGGAAGGGACTTGTGTTTGTTCTTTTCTCAACTAAAGGAGGGAGACAGTTGTTTATATGATGATGATCTTGTGTCTTTTAGTGTCTTTTCCTTTCATTACATCACGGATGAAGCATTCTGTTCAAAGTGCAAAACATGTAATCAAGTGTTACATGAAGGTTAGCTACATTTCTCACCAAGTGGCAGATGAAAAGAAGAAAAAAAAAATCACAGTTATGCTATCTGTATCTGCCAATGTTTTTTATTATTATTATTAAGTTGAAATTATTTAGAAAACATTTTATATTATTATTATTCATATCAAATAAATCTGCATCCAAAGGAAATCAAAATTGTACGAACGAGAGTTAGCAGGGAGAGAATTTAAGTTCAACAATATTATTTGAGAAATCCTGCATACGTCACCAGAGACAGAGAGTGAGTGTGACTTTCTGATGAAACATTATGAGGTGAAGTTTTGGATTTTTCTTTGAATCTTTCTGTAGGTTACATTACTACACACCAGTAACAGTGGTGACAAGTGACTGTTTTTAAAGGTGAATCATTGACTATGGATCAGAATAATAAAATAAAAAAAGTGAGTGACTTCCAGTATGAGACATATAAGTGACTACAAGTTACTGTTAAGAGTGAGTCATCACTCAAATCATTCACTTAACTGATTTGTTCAAAAGATTGAATCCTTTAGAAATGAAACAAGTGAATTTATGAGTGAGCCACTAACTCATTCAACCCAGCTGATTTTTTTTTTAAAACAGTGAATCACTGACTCTTCATTCAATAAAAATGGTTTAAAAAACACTGATGTTGCGTACTTTCCTTATTTTAAAGTAGGCAAACATTTGCATACATTCTAAACCATACACATCTCAAAGACGCTTATTTAACATCTGACAGGAAAATAAGAATTACAGATAAGTACATTTGAGACATGAAACAGACATTGGAGTGATGTATGTGTGCTGTTATGTAGTAGAATGCACTTTTGTCAACCCTGCTTACATTACACGAATGCAAGTAATGTAAATAAATGTATATAAATGAACTAAACATAAGTTATCTTTTGTATTTGTCCATTAGAACTGTTAGCAAGCCAAAATCCATGTTATGGTAAGTGTGCACGTGTAGTCTTTGTACACGTTCTGAAATCCACACTGTAGTTAGTTCACACGCTAGTACTTTGTGTTATTTCAAAAGTCCTGTATTGTGACGGCTTTGGTGCCTTGCCTTGCCATTAGTAGGCTACTGTTGAAATTTCAGCAAATGGACACCTAGATCAGACCGACCAGTGACCAGAAAGGACACTTTAGTGTCTGCAATTAAAGGGGTAGGGGGTTCTGGAGTGGCCATGTTGGGATCGTCCTCCATCTACCCTACAGTGAAGGAGGATTCACAGAATTAGAGAGCAGGGTCCACAACTCACAGAAGGTCCCTCAGGGTCCATAACTGAGACGTTTACATTTTAATGGTTCATTGAGCCCAGCACAGTAGAAAGTAATTAATGAACGGTCCTGAAAGTGCGTGTGGTATGCTAAGTCCAAAAACGTACAGGTGTGATCCTCGAGGAAGTGTTGAAAAACAACACAACAAGAGTCCATAACCACAGACAAAGGAAACACCGGCAGAGATTGTGACAATTTCAATAAACAATCAACATGGACATCCTGGCATCTTTGTTTACTAGTCCTCTGGTTTAATATCATGGTTTGTCCATAAGTCAACCAATGGCCCACTAATAGACTTTGGCATTTTCCAGTGTTTAATCAATCATCAGATGTGTCTTCACATGATACGGACCACATCACGCATGTTCATCTTTATCTAAAACATAAATAGGTGAGAAAAAATATAGATACTGTTTTCATAAGCCATTTATTCAGCCCAGGCTGTTACTATGACACTAAAGTATCATTATCAAATGAGGGCTCTTAATGTGTGTGTTACATTTACATGGGCTACTTTTCTCCCCGTGCTTATCTCTAATGAAGCTTACCCAGCGAGGTATTCCATGTCTCTATAGTAACCTGGAGCAGTCCTTTCATGATAAAATCCCAGTGATAGTTTTGTTTTCCTCTTTTTATCAAAGGTCCGCGTGTGTCACTAAGAAGCAGAGGATTGATACAACAGTTGACGTCAAAGCTTTGCCTCTGAGTGAAGTTTGTTTATCGCAGTGTGAAATGTCCATGAGCACAGTGTGTGTGAAAAGTGTGTTTTTTAAAGACTACAACTATTTTTTGAGTCATTAAAATAAAATGGTTCTTGAAAATGATGTAGAATTTTTCAAAAACATCAAAACAATTTTTAGGACTAACTTATGTAATGTAAAATAAAATAAAAGGGTTAGATCACCCAATAAATACATTTCTGGTTATTTACTCAACCACATGCCATTACAGAATGTTTTGTGGATGGATTAGTCTGGCTGAAATTAAAAATATTAACCAAACACTACAGTCGAAATCTTTATCATACGGTAAAATAAAAAGGAGAATTCCAAGTTTCATTTTGTGATGTTTGAACTAAAGCTCAGCAGAAAGGTTTTGTAATGGCTAAGTTAGCACAATTTGCTTTTTCAGATGAGGTCACTCACTATAAATTGTTGTCATATGAAATAATAAATTTTAATAATAGTACATTTTATTTATAGGCACCTTTCTCCACACTCAAGGACACCGCAAAATAAATTTACAAACAAGACAATAGAAAAACAAGAAATAACATATACAAAAGACTAAAACAGAGTAAAGCGGGACTGCACAAATAAAATTTAGGTGAGGTATACAATCTTAAACAAGTGACACTTGAGTCTGGATTTAAAAAGAGATAGAGAGTTGGTATTTCTGATATCAGGTACTAGTGAATTCCAGGGCTATTTTAGGATTTGCCACAAATTCTCTTTCAGTAACACACAGAAGAAACAGAGGGTGAGTAGACAAAGACAGAACTTTAATTTCTGAGTTAAAGAGCCAGTAAGATGAAAATTCAAAGCTTCCTATCACTGTTTATAAGTCCTGTACAATAGGTTTAAATCCATCCAAGGTTAAAAAACATTATCATTTTGTCAAAATATCATTTTAAAATTACCTCAATTCTAAGAGATCCCCAAACGGTTCACGCGAAGCTGTTCAAAAGATTCAGTTTCCTTAAACCCCACCTTTCGGTAGCATACTGTGTTCTGATTGGTCAACTAACATAAGCAGTTTGGATTGGTTGTTCCGCACACAACTTCATGGTAAACAATGCGTTAGCATCTTTTTGGGGTGAATTATGTCTTATTCCTCTCATCGCAAAGCAAACAGTAAAATAAAAAACTTGAACAGTCTCGCTGCTTTTTCTTCTGTGTGTGTGTATTCAAGCCGCGCGCTTCAGTTTGAATCTGAAGGCACGGGTATTTCTCAGGAGAAATGCTGCATCATTTGTGATGGTTGTGATTGAAGCAAAAGAAGTACAGCAAAACAAAGGCAAGGAATTATTCCTCTTATAATTTGGCCACCTTCAGTTACAAAGCCCTCCACATCGCAGGTGATCCCACCCACCCGACACACAGTTTCTTCAGTGTGCTGCCATCAGGGAGGAGACTGTGCAGTCTCCAGGCCAGGACCAGCAGACTGAAGAACAGCTTCATCCATCAGGCTGTCAGGAAGCTGAACTCCCTCCGGACCTTGCCCCCACCCCTCTCTCTTTTGCCCCATGCACCTCTGAGCTCTGACCCTTTGAGCAACCCCCACACAAAATACCCAAATACACACACACTGACCTGCACCAGTCACTTTGTGCATCATTAGACTGCTCAATCCAGCATTGTACTGCAAACGACCTTTCTGACAGTTTAATTAAATACTGTTCTCTGAGCTCTTCATCACTTTAACAGACTGATAAGATGTTTTTGGACTACACTCATTATATCCTCAGAGTTTGTTTATATCACTGGTTTGTACTCTAACTGCCACCTGCCTTATGCCACTTTTTTTTGTACAATGTCCTTATTTGTATATTGTATAGACTGTATTTGATATATTTTTAAACTGTAGTTATATGTATTGTCTGCTGTTAGTGTTAAGTATTAACTGTATGCACCAAGGGTCTGAGAGTAACGCAATTTCAATTATCTGTATGTATGTACTGTACATGTGGCAGAACTGACAATAAAGCAGACTTTGACTGGACTTCTGACATAAAAAAAAAAAAAAAAAAACATTTGCATATAATGGTTTCATAAAAGCAATATGGAAATTGTTGATATCTGCGCTATTGCAAGTTATATAAGGAAATATACAAGACTGATTCCAAGATACATATTACCTAACAGCATTTCCACAGTGAGATTAGTTGTGGGTGCAGCATGTTGTGTTAAATTGATCAAAAACACAGACAGAAATTTACATTTAAAGTTTTAAGTTTAATTCTTTAAATTTAAGCACTTCTCAATCAGATGGACCAAGGGCAGCATTTAGCGGTTAAATTATATTTCAAATAAAGTCAAAACATCATAATAAGCAGAATAATTAACTGAAATGTTGGTGCATAACTGAAATTTCCGTCAGAATTCCTGGACATGTTTTTTTCTCCCATAATAAAATAATTACAATTAAAATTCATATTTGATGTTTATATATTCATCTAGTAAGTCATTGTGTAATAAAGTACTGGATAAAGTACAGTCAGCTGGTCATTAATATTAAAAAATAATCTGCTTCTGGATGATACAAGACCCTTCCATTTATTTAGTATTTATTTCTGTCAGAACCACTATCGTCAAAATGATTGACACGTGAGGCCCACACGAACACAGGTATTTTCAAAACCGCAGTCTTTTTTTTATGTGGTTTGGCCGTTCGTCCACACGCAAACACAGCACCAGGCCACTGAAACCGAATATTTTTGAAAACACCTGCCAGGTTGAAGATTTTCAAAAATTCTGGTTGCAGTGTTATCATGTAGACAGCGAAACCAGAGATTTTGGTTTGTGACGTCGGGGCACACCCTGTTATCTCCACAAACTGGAAACTTTTTTCTGGCTTCTGATTGGCCTACATGGCTTTACGGTTGAGATAATATCTTCACCTGTTGGTTTGGCATGCTCTTGACAGTGCCTCATAGCATGCTTTTGTAAATTCATGTGAACAGAGATTTTTTTTTTTTAACCGATGAAGGAAAAACTCTGTTTATAAAAATACCCATGTGTGGACATGGCCTAAGCACACAGTTTGTATTGGTAGTTCTTTTCTGGGTAAAAAAATCCTTGCTCATTCATGCAGCCTGTCATTCATGTTTGTCAGAGTAAGAATGAAACAGACTGATATTAGCTCAGATGCCATTTTTCTTATGATGTACAGTAACAAGTACTTCGGGTGTAACGCATCCTAACAATCCTATAGATTAGTACACCAGATAGGGCACTGGACATTCCAGTATAGCAGGGCCATTAAAGATTTGACACAGCAGCTCGTATAAGAACATTTTCGTGTACTGTGTTATCTATACAGTCGCTAGCTGTCATTTCTCCCAAAGATCTTTCTGGCCCAGTACCTCAAAAAACAAAACCAAAGATCAACAGAGCAGGAATGTGACTAGATTACAGCATCTGGCAATGTTCTCAGAGCTCTTAAAACTAATTAAAAGCACAATTTTGTTACTCTCAAAAGTTAATAAACTCATGGAATTTAAAGCTGCTGCATTGGGACAAGTTGACCAAAGGGGAAAAAGCTCCATACGCCAGGCAAGAGACATGACATATTGGTGATCTGAGGCACATCTGCACATAAATACATTTGTCTCCTGTCAGTCTTTATGTACTTTTATTTAAAGTCTGAACGCTTACATTCTTCTTGAGAAATGTTAGTCCAGCGTCAAGAATCTGACTGCCATAAAACCTTTGGAAACTACTGCTGGCATATTAAATCATGTCTCACATGTGCTATAATATCGACAACTTCACTTCTAATTAATTTGCTCTAAATACAAACAGTTGCATGCTTACATGGTTGTTTCTGTGGAGTTTTCTTTAAAAAAATAAAAAAATAAAAAAGTCAAGTCAAGTCAAATCATGTCACCTTTATTTATATAGTGCTTTAAACAAAATACATTGCATCAAAGCAACTGAACAACATTCATTAGGAAAACAGTGTCTCAATAATGCAGAATGACAGTTAAAGGCAGTTCATCATTGAATTCAGTGATGTCATCTCTGTTCAGTTTAAATAGTATCTGTGCAATCATTTGCAATCAAGTCAACGCTGTAAATGAAGTGACCCCAACTAAGCAAGCCAGAGGCGACAGAGGCAATGACCCAAATCTCCATCGGTGACAGAATGGAGAAAAAAACCTTGGGAGAAACCAGGCTCAGTTGGGGGGCCAGTTCTCCTCTTACCAGACGAAACCAGTAGTTCAATTCCAGGCTGCAGCAAAGTCAGATTGTGCAGAAGAATCATCTGTTTCCTGTGGTCTTGTCCTGGTGCTCCTCTGACACAAGGTCTTTACAGGGGATCTGTGTCTGGGGCTTTAGTTTTCCTGGTCTCCGCTGTCTTTCAGGGCAGTAGAGGTCCTTTCTAGGTGCTGATTCACCATCTGGTCTGGATACGTACTGGATCCGGGCGACTGCAGTGACCCTCTGATCTGGACACAGACTGGATCTGGTGGCTACGGTGACCTCGGAATAAGAGAGAAACAGACAAATATTAGCGTAGATGCCATTCTTCTAATGATGTAGAAAGTACATCGGGTGTTATGGGAAGTTTTCCCGGTTCCGGTTTACCTAATTAATGCATCCTAAAAATCCTTTAACAGATTTGGATATTAGAAGCATATTAGTATGTTATGTGTAAGCCAGGTTAAAGAGATGGGTCTTTAATATAGATTTAAACTGCAAGAGTGTGTCTGCCTCCCGAACAATGTTAGGTAGGTTTTTCCAGAGTTTAGGCGCCAAATAGGAAAAGGATATGCTGCTCGCAGTAGATTTTGATATTCTAGGTATTATAAACTGTAAAGAGCGTATAGAGGACTGCAGTTATGATGCCATTTTGTAGACCAGCCAGTCAGTTTACATCATCCTGGTTTCCTCAACAAATATCCAGTAGGCTTTTTTTGTAGCTGCATTTCCATTATCTTTCAAATTGTGCAAAATGTAATTGCAAATTGAAAATACACCCATTGGTAACACGTCAATTTCACACACACACACACACACACAAAAAACATATTGCAAAATAAATTTTATGCTCACATGAGGTGGTTTTCGAGGCAATTCAAAAAAGGAATATTTTGTAAAACTGCAATGGAAACATGGTGTATCTAATAAGTGACAAGATCATTTTTTTATGTACTATAACCTCCAAGAAACACCTCATACATGGCCACTATCAAGTATAAGGGTCATGATTTCTATTAATGCTTGGATAACCTCTTATTTACACTGCACATGTCTGCAGCTCATCACAGGCCACTCTAGTCAATGCGTGTGTTCAAACCAGCTGTGCCGTGGCATGTTTCAGAAGTGGGTAACACTTTATTTTAAGGACCAAATTTTAGCTATTAATTAGTTGCTTATTAGCATGCATATTACTTAGCATATTGACCATTTATTAGTAATTATAAAGCACATATTAATGCCTTATTCTTCTTGACCGTATTTTGGATCCCTTAATAGATAATAAGATAATTGTTAAGTTTAGGTATGGGGTGGATTAATAAGCAGCACATTATGAATTTGTTCAGTTCGGGACAGTTTTTACGAGTATGGGCCTTTATGACATTATGGTGGGGTGGAATACCTTGTGTGGACATGGACACCATGTAAATTTGGATACTGGTTCTTAAAGGGAAAACACAATAAATAATACAATGAGATTGTAAAAGCAGATACATTATAACAGCAAGAAAAGCTTTGTGGATCAGTTATATTGGTCTTTTTAACGACTACTGTAGGTTCCTTTGAATATGTCAAACCAGTTCTCAAAGAGGTCTGAATTTGCGAATCACAAATCTGAATGTAAAGTTCAACAAAATGAACTTAAATAATTGCAGCTAACTAGATTTTCCACTATGGAGCACAGACATGGAGCTTCTTCCTGAGAAAGGCATCCATATTTTCGGTTATTCATCATTTATATGTCAACAGAGTGTGAGTGTCCTGACCACTTTGATTAAGTTATGGACCTTCCCCTGTATTGGAATGAAGAGACACTCTTCACTCAGAGTGTGAAAGTTTTTCACTACTGTATGAGACTGTAGCTGACATCACTTACCGTATTTTCCGGACTATAAGTCGCACTTTTTTTCATAGTTTAGCTGGTCCTGCGACTTATAGTCAGGTGCAACTTATTTATCAAAATGAATTTGACATGAACCAAGAGAAATGAACCAAGAGAAATGAACCAAGAGAAAACATTACCGTCTCCAGCTGCGAGAGGGCGCTCTATGCTGCTCAGTGCTTCTGTAGCCTACACTGAAGACATATAGCCCCCTCTCGCGGCTGTAGACGGTAATGTTTTCTCTTGGTTCTAAATAAATGCGAATTATAGTCCAGTTCGACTTATATATGTTTTTTTCCTCATCATGAACTATTTTTGGATTGATGCGACTTATACTCAGGTGCGACTTATAGTCCAAAAAATACGGTATTTTTGACTTAGTGTTAACTCTTGGTTTTTCTGTCGGCAGTGTGCAAAATGCTGATTCTGTATTTTCTGACCATAAGACTGTTTTGTTAAGACATAACCGTATTTTTGTTATAATGGTCAAACTAATGATGGTTCTGTTGCTGTTGAATCTCGGGTGCTTTCTTCCTCTACTGCTTTTCAGCTGCTTTTGATAATTTCCCATTGAAATCATTGATGGAGTCTCCTTTTTGAAGTTGTGGCCTAATGGTTAGAGAGTTGGACTCACAATCGAAGGGTTGTGGGTTCTAGTCTCAGGCCGGCAGGAATTGTGGGTGGGGGGAGTGCATGTACAGTTCTCTCTCCACCCTCAATACCACGACTTAGGTGCCCTTGAGCAAGGCATCGAACCCCCAACTGCTCCCCGGGCGCCGCAGCATAAATGGCTGCCCACTGCTCCGAGTGTGTGTTCACAGTGTGTGTGTGTGCACTTCGGATGGGTTAAATTCAGAGCTAGAATTCTGAGTATGGGTCACCATACTTGGCTGAATGTCACGTCACTTTTTTTCACTTTTTCTGGTATGGGACCTGAGGAGTTGGTTGTCCAGTTTGACTCAACATGTTCTGATATTTTGCATTCTGTGGCCCCTTTGAAAACTAGGAAGAAGAAAGTCCCAGCCCTGGCTGAACAGCAATATCAGGGCCCTTACGCAAGAGTGTAAGAGGGCTGAGCGTAAATGGCTCAAAGATATAAATTACAAGTTTTGTTTGAATCTTTGAGAGACTGTTTGAAAAGTTTCAAAGAGCAGTTAAAT